>NW_013651721.1:0-4477 GCF_000499385.1 Eimeria necatrix | reverse complement strand
CTAGCTGTGGCTAGCTACAGCAGCTAGCCGTGGCTAGCCACAGCTAGCTGCAGCAGCTAGCTGTGGCTAGCCACAGCTAGCCACAGCTAGCTACGGCTAGCCACAGCTAGCCACAGCTAGCCATAGATAGCTACAGCTAGCCACAGCTAGCCACAGCTAGCTACAGCTAGCTACAGCTAGCCACCGCTAGCCACAGCTAGTTACAGCTAGCCACGGCTAGCTACAGCTAGCTACAGCTAGCCACAGCTAGCTACAGCTAGCCACAGCTAGTCACAGCTAGCCACAGCTAGCTGGAGCCAGCCACAGCTAGCCATGGCTAGCCACAGCTAGCTACACGTATCCACAGCTGGCCACAGCTAGCCACGGCTAACTACAGCTAGCCACAGCTGGCTACAGCTAGCCACAGCTAGCCACAGCTGGCTACAGCTAGCCACGGCCAACTACAGCTAGCCACAGCTAGCCACAGCTAGCTAGAGCCAGCCACAGCTAGCCATGGCTAGCCACAGCTAGCTATACGTATCCACAGCTAGCCACAGCTAGCCACGGCTAACAGCTAGCCACTCAGTCTGCAGGGGGCCGTTGGAGTGTACGTACACCGGGCGCGCGCAGCAGCGCACTAATTGAGAGCTGGCGCTCAGCCGAAAGAGCAGCTTCCCTCAAACCCTAAACCCTAAACCCTAAACCCTAAACCCTAAACCCTCGCAGCAAAGCTGAGCTCTAAACCCGCAGCCAGCAGCTTTGGAGCTGACCAACCCTAATCCCTCGCAGCAGATGCGGGCAGAGCTCCGTAAACCTAAACCCTAGCCCCAAACCCTAAACCCTAGCCCCAAACCCTAAACCCTAGCCGGAAGCCCTAACCCCAAACCCTAAACCCTACCCCCAAACCCTAAACCCTAGCCTTAAGCCCTAAGCCCAAACCCTAAACCCTAGCGCAAGCCCCTCCAGCCTTGGCGCCCACGGAACGGCTATGTGGGTCTTTTTGGCTTTTTAGCTGCAGCTGGCCGAATAGCACTGCAGCAGCAATGCGCAAAACCGCTGCTGCTGCTGCTGCTGCTGCTGCTGCTGCTGCTGCTGTGTGGAGCTGATGCCTAGCGTTTCGGCGTTCGTGCTCTTGCTGCTTCGGAGCACGAGGGGAGTCTGGGATGCAGCTGCTGCTGAACTGCAGCAGCAGCAGCTGCTGCTGGACTGCAGCAGCAGCAGCAGCTGTTGCTGCTGCTCTAAACAGCTCGTTTTTAGCTCCTGCCGTAAACCCTAAACCCCCTTTCAACGCCCAGCAGCAAACCCTAAACCCTCTCAGCAGCAAACCCTAAACCCTCTCAGCAGCAAACCCTAAGCCCTCTCAGCAGCAAACCCTAAAAACCCTCTCAGCAGCAAACCCTCGATCTAAACCCTAACCCTAAACCCTAAATGAACCCTCGGCTGCATCTGCAGCGCAGAACTGGGTGTTGCTGGCAGCAGCTAAAAATTAATTTGAAAACTAATTTTAAAATTAATTTTCAAATTAATTTTAAAATTAATTTAAAAAATAATTAAAGTCATCGGAATTAAATTCATCTGCTGGGATCTGTGGGGGCCCCCCGGGGCCTCGCTCACCGCCGATTGCTGCTGCTGCTGGGGGCCCCTGAGACAGCGGGGGGCCCCCAGCCCCTGCTGCTGCTGCTGCTGCTGCCTTATTGAATAATTTTAAGATTTAAAGTGTTGAACTGCACACGATAAAGACCTGCTGCAGCTGCACCTGCAGCAGCAACGACAGCAGCCACCCAGCAGCAGCAGCAATAGCAGCAGCAGCAAGCTGGTCCAGGCGCAGCAACTCTGGCTCGCTGCTCCAGCAGCACAAGCAGCACCAGGAGCAGCAGCAGCAGCAGCTGCTGCTGCTGCTGTGTAAGGCCTGCTGCTGCTGCTGCCAAGCCGCAGTGCGAGATGACGGCAGCGCCGTGATAAGAGGCTCGGCGGCGTTGCTGCAGCAGCAGCAGCAGCGGCAACAGCAGCGGTAGCTGCAGCAGTGGCAGCAGCTGCAGCTCCTGCTGCAGCCGCAGCAGCAGCAGCATGGTAACTGGACAGCGTCGTGACAAGACACGCCGCTCCCTGCTGCGCCCCCCAGCAGCAGCAGCAGCAGCAGCAGCAGCAGCAAGTTTTGCTTCCTGCTGCAGCTCCAAGCCAAACTTCTCTTAGCCATGACCCGCTGCAGAGGCCGCAGGCAAAGGCACAGGGGGCCCCTCCCCAGGGGGCCCCCCCCTGGAGGGTTTCCCCTGGGGCCCCCAATGGGGCCCCTCCCCATGGGGCCCCCCCTGGGGGCCCCCCTGGGGGCCCCCTTGGGGGCCCCCCTGGGCTTTCCCATGGGGGCCCCCCTGGGGCCCCTCTTGGGGCCCCCCGAGGGGCCCCTGGGGGGCCCCCACAGCTTCTCCCGCATGCAAGGGGGGCCCCCCATGCAGCTGTGCTCCCCTTTGGGGTGGCATGCAGCGCAGCAGCAGCTGGCGCTGCAGCAGCAGGCGCAGCAGCAGATGGAGCAGCAGCAGCGGCAGCAGCAGCACCTGCAGCAGCAGCACGCGGAGCAGCAGCAGAGGCTGCAGAGGCACGGCGAACTGCAGCACGAGCAGCAGCAGCAAATGCAGCAGCAAGGGCAGCAGGAGCACTCGCCCGAAGCAATGCACCGGCAGCTGCAGCTAAACTGGTCGCCGCAGCAGCAGCAGCAGCAGCAGCAGCAGCAAGCACGACTGCAGCAGCAGCAGCAGCAAGCTGGCCTGCAGCAGCAGCAGCACCAGCACACAGAGCAGCAAGTGCAGCAGCACTGGATGCAGCCGGCGCAGCTGCAGCACGAGCGGCAGCAGCAGCAGCACCTGCAGCAGCAGCAGCAGCAGCAGCAGGAGCAGCAAGAACAGCTCCAGTGGCTCGGCCATATACCCTCTGCCGTGGCTTCGTCGGCAACGCAGCAGCAGCAGCAGCAGCAGCAGCAGCAGCAGCTGCGGCTGCCGCAGCAATATTCCCGCGAGGGATCTCCGGAAGCGGGAGAGATACACCCAGGCTGCGATGCAGCATTTTGGCAGCAGCAGCAGCAGCAGCAGCCTTTAATGACGGCGAGCCGAGGAGCAGCAACAGCAGCAGCAGCAGCAGCAGCAGCAGCAGCAGCAGCAGACGCTGCAGCAGAGCTGCGCAGGCAGCAAGAGCTGTCGCTGCTGACTCCCGTGTCTTCTCTTTCGCCCATCAGCAGCGACGAGACAGCAGCAGATGAGGAGCTGCCTGCAGCAGCAGCAGCAGCAGCAGCAGCGGGAGCAGCAGCAGCTGCAGCAGGCTCAGCAGCAAGCGGTAAAGAGGCTTTACGGAGGACAGATGAAGCAGCAGAAGCAAGAGCTGCTGCTGCTGCTGCTAATGCTGCAGCAGCTGCTGCAGGGCCTGAGAGTGCGGGGTACCTGCACCCGTGGCAGCAGCAGGAGCAGCAGCAGCAGCAGCAGCACCGTCAGCAGCAGCAGCAGCACCTCCACCGGCCGTACACTCAACGACAAATGCGGCACGATCAGCCGCAGCAGCAGCAGCAGCAGCAGCAGCAGCAGCAGCTGCTGCTGCAGCCTCCGTTGGCAGCACTGCAGGAGCAGGAGTGGCATCTTGAGGGACAAGGACACGAAGCGAAGCAGTTTGTGTGGCAGAAGCAGCAGCAGCAGCTGTTGCAGCAGCAGCAGCAGCTGTTGCAGCAACAGCAGCAGCAGCAGCTGCAGCAGCAGCAGCAGCGTCAGGGGGAGGGTCTGCACCATCCTCAGGGGTCGCCGGAAGCAGCTGCTGCTCCCGAGGGTTTCGACTCTGAAGTAGAGACAGCAGCAGCAGCAGCAGCAGCAGCAGCAGCAGCAACAGCAGCAGCAGAGGGAGCAGCAGAAGACTCTGCAGCAAGCACTGGAGCAGGGGCTGCAGGAGCAGGAGAAGCAGAACACGGAGAACCAGCAGCAGCAGCAGCAGCAGCGGCAGCAGCAGCAGCAGAGGAGCTGCGCGGCCCAGCAGAGGAAGCAGCAGCAGCAGCAGCAGCAGCAGCAGCCTCAAGTGCTGCAGCGGAAGAGGAAGCTGCGGAGTCAACGGAGGAGGCCACGGAAGCAGCAGCAGCAGCAGCAGCGGAAGCAGAAGCAGCAGCAGCCAAAGCAGCAGCAGCAGCAGCAGCACTGGAGGCTTGCTGCCGCCGCCTTTGTGTGGGAAGAACCTGCGCGCTGCAGCAGCTTTCTAGGAAGCAAAGACAAGACTTGCAAAACACAAGAGTGGCCATTATTGGCGCAGGACTTTCGGGCATGAGGTGCATTTAGGGTTTAGGGTTTAGGGTTTAGGGTTTAGGGTTTAGGGTTTAGGGTTTAGGGTTTGGAGGAGGGGAGGGGTGGGGCTGAGACAAGACTTGCAAAACACAAGAGTGGCCATTATAGGCGCAGGACTTTCGGGCATGAGGTGCATTTAGGGTTTAGGGTTTAGGGTTTAGGGTTTAGGGTTTAGGGTTTAGGGTTTAGGC
>NW_013651720.1:18172-19874 GCF_000499385.1 Eimeria necatrix | reverse complement strand
AAAAAAAAAATAGGATTTATTTTAAAAAATTTTATATATAAAAAAAAAAATAAATCTTATTTTTTAGAATTTAATATTAAAATAAATAATTAATTATTATTTTAAAAATATGGGTCAAAAAATTAATCCTTTAATTTTTCGTTCAAAAAATTTTCCATATTATATTAATGTATGAAATAATTTTAAATTAACTTATACTAATATAAAATTTTTTTTAAATTTACAATTATTTATTAAAAATAAAAAACAATTAAATATTTTATATATACAAAATAAATATTGTTATAATAATTATTATATTTATAATATTATATTATATTCTAAATTAATATATTTAAAAAATAAACAATATATTAATAAATATTTTATAAAATTTATACAAAAAAATTATTTAAAAAAAAATAAATTTACTTTTAATTTTGTAGTATTAAAACATCCTTTAATATCTACTTATTTTATTTTAAAATATTTATATAATAAAGTATTATATACTAAAAATTCTTTAAGAAAAATTATTCCACAAATTATATTATTAATTAATAAAAAATATAAAATTAAAGGATTTAAATGTATAATTTCTGGAAGAATAAATGGATCTCAAATGGCTAAGTTAGAAACATTTAAATTTAATGAAAGTTCTTAACAAAATAAAATTTTAAATGTAAAATATAATTCTATTGATGTTATTACTAAATATGGTTTATTAGGTATTAAAATATGATTATTTTTAAATTAAAAATTTAATGAAAAAATTTAAATTTACTAAAAATATAAAATTTAAAGGATTAAATTTTAATAAATGTAATTATGGAATATGGGCTATTCAAACTACTACATATGGAGTATTATCTACTAAACATATTAATTTTATAAAACAATATCTACAAAAAAATATTAAAAAATTTAAACAATTTAAATTTAATATTACTATAAATAAAGTTACTACAAAGAAACCTTTAGATACTAGAATGGGGGGAGGAAAAAGTATAATATCTGAACTACAATATTGTTTAAAACCAGGTTTTATTTTTTTAGAATTTTATAATATTCCAAAAAATATATTATTTTCTATTTTTAAAATTATTAAAAATAAAATACCAATAAAAATAAAACTTATTAATATATTTAATTAAATGAAAAAACAAATAGGATTTATTTTAAAATCTAATAAATATTATGCTATTTTAATAATACCTTTTCATTATATTCATTTTAAATATAAAAAAATACAAATAAAAATAAAAAAATATTATATATTAAATTATAGGAAAGAATATAATAAAGGAGATATTATTTTATTTAATTTAATAAATAATAAAATATATATATTATTATAAAGTTTAAAATTATATAAATAATGACTCAAATAAATACTTATTTTAATATTGTAGATAATAGCGGTGTAAAAAAAATATTATGTATACAAAATTTAACTAAAAAAACTAAAAAAATAGAAATAGGAGATTTAATTGTAGGGGTTATTAAAAAAATTAATAATACAAGTAAATTAATTTATTCTAATATAGTCTATGGAATTGTTATTAGATTAAAAAAAAATATAAATTTATATAAAAAATATAATATTTCTTTTAATGATAATTCTGCTGTACTAGTAGATAAAAATTTAAACCCAATAGGATCTCGTATATTTGGAACTATTCCTAAATTTTTAAAAAAAAAAAATTATTTAAAATTATATTCA
>NW_013651720.1:13895-18072 GCF_000499385.1 Eimeria necatrix | reverse complement strand
CAATATATAATAAAAAATATATATATTATAAAAATATTAATTTATTATATTTTATAAAAATAATTAATGATTTTATTTTTTTTTCTTTTTTAATTAAAGAATATATAAAAATACATAATTTATTTTCTTTTAATCTACTTAAAAATTTTATTAATTTATTAAATATAATTGCAATTAAATATATATTATATAATATGTATAATAATATTTTTAATATTAAAAATATTATATATTATAAAATTTATATATTAGAATTATTTTATTGGAAAAATAAAAATTTTATAAATTATAATAAATATTTATTATCTAATAATATAGAACAAAAAATATTATTAATAAAAAAAGTATCTAAAACTAGAGCAAAAGGAAGAATAAAAAAATATAAAATTATAATAATTATAGGAAATAAATCTGGATGATTTGGTATAGGATGTAGTAAAGATTATTATTTACAAGATGCTATTTCTAAAGCACGGTTACATGCTTTTAAAAATATTTATCAAATTTCATTATTTTATTCTAATTTATTAAAAAATAATATATATATAAAGAAAAAATTTAAAAAATTATATTTATTTTCATATAATTATAAAATAAAAATTTCTTCTTCTTATATTATTAGATTATTATTTTATTTTATTGGAATTAATAATTTTAATTCTAATATTATTGGCATCAATAATATATATAAAATATTATCTTTAATTATAAATATATAAAAATTATGAAAGTAAAATCATCTATAAAACGTTTATGTAAAAACTGTATCTTAATAAACAGACAAAAAAAAAAATATATTTATTGTAGTAAAATTTCTAAACATAAACAACGACAAAAATAATAAAAATTAAATATAGTAATATATATACTAAATAAATGATTATAAAAAATTTTAAAATAAATAAATCAAAGATATTTACTTTTTATATAAAAAGTACAGGTCATAATACTTTTATTTCTATTTTTAAAGAGACAATTTTAATTAAAAATAATAAAATTAAACCTAATCAGAAATTAATAAAAATTTTTTCTTGCGGTTCTTTTGGTTTTAAAAATAGAAAAAAAGAAACTCCTTTTGCTTGCAGTATATTAGCTAATAAAAGTTCTTTATATGCTTTACAAAATGGAGCTAAATATATACATATAATTTTCAAAGGTATAAATATTTTTAAAAAAATTATATTAACTACTATTATTAAAACTAAATATAAAGATATAAATTTACAAATATTATCTATGACAGATGTAACACAATACCCACATAATGGATGTAGACCTAAAAAAATAAAAAGACGTTAAATTAAAAATTTATTATTATGTTAACTTTTAATCAATTAATAAAAAATTCACGAAAAAAAAAAAAATAAATTTTTAAAAATTCAATTTTAAATAAATGCCCGCAAAAAAAAGGGATTTGTTTAAAAGTATTTACTAAATCACCTAAAAAACCTAATTCTGCTTTAAGAAAAGTAGCAAAAATTAGATTATCTAATAATAAAGAAATTATAGCATATATACCAGGAGAAGGATATGCTATACAAGAACATAATTATGCTTTAATTAGAGGAGGAAAAGTTCAAGATTTACCTGGAATTAGATATAAAATTATTAGAGGTGCTTTAAATGTATCTGGAGTTAAAAATAGAAAAAGTAGTAGATCTAAATATGGTACTAAAAAATAATTAAAATAATTAAAATTTGATTTTTTAACAATAATGTATTCTTTAAATAATTTAATTTATTTTTTACTAATAAAAAAACTTATAAAATCAGGCAACCAACATAAATCTATTTCTTTAAAAAAAAATTTATTATTATTAATTAATAAGAAAATTTTATTATATGCTATATTAAAATTAATAGTACCTATTACTTTTAAAGTTAAAAAAATAGGATATATTAAATATCAAATTCCTACTTTAACACATTATTATAAATCTATTAATTTAGCATTAATATGACTTATTAAAGCAGCTAAAAAAAAAGTTTTAATAAAATGCCTTTTATAAAAGCATTTTATTTAGAATGTTATGAGGTACTTAAAAATCAAGGGATAGCATATAATTATAAACAACAATATATTAAAAAAGCATTAACTAATAGAATTTTTATATATTTAATAAAAAAATAAAATACTAATTATAATTAAAATTATTAAATTATGGTAAAAAAAATTTTTGAAAAAACTAAAACACATTTAAATATAGGAACTATTGGTCATGTAGATCATGGTAAAACTACATTAACTGCAGCTATTACTTCTTTTTTATCTAAAATAAATAATACAAAAGCAAAAAGTTATTCAGAAATTGATTCTGCCCCAGAAGAAAAAGCTAGAGGAATTACAATTAATACATCTCATATAGAATATGAGACTAATTTACGTCATTATGCTCATATTGATTGTCCTGGGCATGCAGATTATATTAAAAATATGATTACAGGAGCAGCACAAATGGATGGTGCTATTTTAGTTGTTTCTGCTAATGATGGTCCTATGCCTCAAACAAGAGAACATTTATTATTAGCAAAACAAGTAGGAGTTCCTAATATAATTGTATTTTTAAATAAAATAGATATGGTAGAAGATAATGAATTATTAGAATTAGTAGAATTAGAAATAAGAGAATTATTAGATACATATGAATATAATGGAGATTCTACTTGTATTATAAAAGGATCTGCATTAAAGGCTTTAGAATATATTGAAAAAAATGAATTAAATAATAAATGGGTGAAAGATTTAGAAAAATTAATTGAAGCTTTAGATAAATCAATTCCAGAACCTAAAAGAGATATTAATAAACCATTTTTATTATCAATAGAAGATATTTTTTCAATTACAGGACGTGGTACTGTAGTTACTGGTAAAATAGAACGAGGAAAAGTTAAACTTAATGATAGTGTAGATATTTTAGGATTTAATTTATTAAAAACAACTACTGTTACTGGGATAGAAATGTTTCAAAAAATATTAAATACAGCAGAAGCAGGAGATAATGTAGGAATATTATTAAGAGGGATTCAAAAAAATGAAGTTAGACGTGGAATGGTATTAGCTAAACCTTCAAGTATTTTAACTTATTCTAAATTTGATGCAGAAGTATATATTCTTTCTAGTTCAGAAGGTGGTAGAAAAAAACCATTTTTTGAAGGGTATAAACCTCAATTTTATTTTTATACTACCGATGTTACTGGAACAATTGAATTTTTAAAAAATCCAGAAAAACCAGAAATGATATTACCTGGAGATAAAGTAAAATTAAGAATATTTTTAATGTATTCTATTGCTTTAGAAAAAGGAATGAGATTTGCTATAAGAGAAGGAGGAAAAACTATAGGGGCAGGAATTATTATTAATTTAATTAATTAATAATATTATTATAATATGATAGTAAATAAATTAAGAAAAAAAAATAAACGTTTATTTAATATATATAAATATATATATAATAAAATAATTTATTTAAACAAATTAAAAATATATTTATATATACTTGATTATTTATTAATAAATAATTAAATTTATGTTGAGAACCAGAATCGAACTGGTGACCTAAGGATCTTCAGTCCTTTACTCTACCTACTGAGCTATCTCAACTAGTATATAATATATTTTTTTTACATTTTTTTAAATATTAAAGAGTAGCCAAGTGGTACGGCAACGGATTTTGATTTCGGTATGCATAGGTTCGATTCCTATCTCTTTAATTTTAAAATTTACGTTTTTAGTTTAATGGTAAAATAAAGGTCTCCAAAACCTAAGATGAAAGTTCAATTCTTTCAAAACGTGGTAAATTTATATATAATTATATAATATAATTAAAATTTTTTTTAAATAAATATTATAATGAAAAAAAAATTAATTAAACTTAAATTAAATTTAGAAGCTGGAAAAGCTACAACTAATCCTCCAGTAGGTCCTTTATTAGGTCAATATGGAATAAATATTAATTTATTTTGTAAAGAATATAATAATAAAACACAAAAATATATAGGATTAAAAATTCCAGTAATTATAATATTCTACGATCCTAAAAAAATTATTTTAAATTTAAAAACACCTTCTTTAGTTTATTTAATTTTAAATTTAAAAAAAAATAATTTTTTTAATATTAATAATATTAAAAAAATTTTATATATAAAAAAAAAAGAACTTTATCCTATTTCTAGTAAA
>NW_013651720.1:10806-13795 GCF_000499385.1 Eimeria necatrix | reverse complement strand
TAAATATATAATTAAATTAATTAAACAATATCGTTATTTAAATATATTTTCTGTTAAAGTTATTAAATTTATTAAAGTTAAATAAATTTTAAAAAATATGATTTTAATAAAAAAAAATTATATAATAATTATATACATAAAAAATATATATATATTTTATATACTTATAATAGAATTTTTAATAAAAAATTTTATTATAATAATAAAATTAATTTATATAAACAAAAATTATATACAATATGTATATATTCACGAGAACAAAATAAATTATATATTAAAGAATTTTCAGGAATTTTAATAAAAAAAAATAAAGTTCAAAATTTAACAAATTTACATTTATTTTGTTTAAAAAGATATAATAATATTTATTTATCTTTTTTTAAAGAACATCCAAATATTTTAATAAAATATAAAAATATCTAATATAATAAAAACCAACCCTTAATCTATAATAATAATTAAATTTTAATGAATAATTCTACCGTTAATTATAGTTTTTTAAATTGTACTAAAGAAGTTATTTATTGTTTAGAAGAAGCTAAAAAAATAGCTATTTTAACAAATTTTAAATCTAAATTAATAAAGCCTATTCATTTATGTTTAAGTTTAATATTTAATTCTAAATTAATACAAAAAATTTTAAATATAAATTATTCTATATTAAATCAAAAAATTATATTAAATATAATTTTTAATTATAATTTTAAAGATATATCTAATTTAAATAAAAACTTAAATAAAGTTTATTATTTAGATAAAAATCTTTTACTTATATTTAATTTTTTAAATGTTTTAGAATATCCTTTTAATACTTTATTATTATTTTATTATTTATGGAAACAAAATATAGAATTATATTCTTATATTTTTTCTATTTTAAATATAAATAATATTAATTTTATTTTAATTAAAAATTATATAAATAATTTTTTACCTAATATAAATATTCCTGAAATATTAAAAGACTTTTTAAATATTTTAAATAAAAAAAATAATTTAATAGGTAGAGATAAAGAAATAAAAAATATAATTGAAATATTAACAAGAAAATTAAATAGAAATATTATATAATTTAATAGGTAGAGATAAAGAAATAAAAAATATAATTGAAATATTAACAAGAAAATTAAATAGAAATATTATATTATTAGGTAATATTGGAATTGGAAAATTATCTATCGTTGAAAAATTAGTATATTTAATGCCTAATAAAATTTTTTTAGAATTAAATATTACAAATTTAATTTCACAATCTAATAATATTAATATAATTAAGAATTTATTTAATTTTTTAAAAAAATATAACAATATAATTTTATATTGTAAAGATTTTCATTTATTATTTAATAATTCTAATACTACAACTGATTTAACTTTTATAAAAAATATAATATATGAATTATTATTTTTAAATAAAATTCAAATTATAGCAACTAGTTCAGAAAATTATTACGATAAAATATTAAAAAATGAAGAAAAATTAAAATTTTTATTTTCAAAAATAAATATACTTGAATTAAATAAAAATATATTATTTTTAATAATGAAACAATATCTTATTAAAAATAATATTAATTGAATTAATGATAATATTTTAGAAATTATAATTGATTTAAGTAAAAAATATATTAAAGATTATTCATTCCCTAAAATAGGATTTTTAATTTTAGATTCAATTATAAATAAATATATTAAAATAAAAAAAAAAAATATATCTAAAAAAGATATAATAACTATTATTTCACAATATAGTGAATTTCCAAATATATTACTTTTAAAAAAAACTAATAATAATACTATTATTAATAATATAGATTTAAAATTAAAAAAATATGTATATGGGCAAGATATTGCAATTACAAAAATTTCTTCTTCTTTAAAACGTGCTTATACTGGTCTTAAAGAACAAAATAAACCAATAGGAAGTTGGTTATTATGTGGGCCTAGTGGAACAGGTAAAACTGAATTGGTTAAATCTTTAGCTTATTTATTATTTGGTTCAGAAAAAGAATTAATTAGATTTGATATGAGTGAATTTATGGAAAAACATTCTATATCAAAATTAATAGGATCACCTCCTGGATATGTAGGATGTGAAGAAGGAGGATTATTAACTGAAGCTGTTAAAAAAAAACCATATTCAGTTATTTTATTTGATGAAATAGAAAAAGCCCATAAAGATATAAATAATATTATGTTACAATTATTAGATGAAGGTACTTTAACAGACTCTAAAGGAGAACATATAGATTTTACAAATACATTAATTATTTATACAAGTAATTTAGGGTGTCCTACTTCTTCTGTACAATTTAAATCTTTTCAAAATGGTGAAGAATTATCTGAAAAAGAATATAAATTTTTATCTAAAAATGTAGATATAGCAGTTAAAAAATTTTTTAGACCAGAATTTTTAAATAGATTAGATTCTATTATTGTATTTAAACCACTTAGTATTTTATGTTTAATTAATATTATTAATAAATTTATTTTTAATTTAAATAAAAATTTACAATATAATAATATATTATTACAAGTAGAACTTGAAGAAGATATAAAAATATTATTAGCAAAATTAGCTTATAATCCTTTATATGGTGCTAGACCTTTAAAAAGAATAATACAACAATTTATAGAAAAACCTATTTCAGAAATTATAATTAATTTTAATTTTAAATTACCACATTTATTTTCAATATTTAATAATAAAGAAAAAAATATTATTAGTTATTTAATACAAAAAATTAATATTTATAAAAATAAATAAAGCAGATATAGTTTAATGGTAAAACAATAACCTTCCAAGTTAAAAATACGAGTTCGATTCTCGCTGTCTGCTTAAATTTAATTTAATAAAATATTAAATAATTTATATATTTATAAATATTATATATATATAATGACTAAATTAAAATTAATTAAAAAGTATAAAAAAAATTTTAAATATAAATTTATATATACATTAAGAATATCTTACTTAAAAAAAACA
>NW_013651720.1:8874-10706 GCF_000499385.1 Eimeria necatrix | reverse complement strand
TATAATTTTAGAAAAAAATAAATTTATAAAAAAAATAATGATTAATATTAATAAAAAATGATTATTTACAAAAAAAAATAATAAAAAATATAAAAAACAACAATTTATAAAAGCTTTAAAATTTTCTTATATAAATAGAAAAAAAAATTTAAATTATATAAAAAAATATAATAATATTAATTTTAATTGGTTATTAAAAAAATATTTAAATTAATTTAAAATTTAATAATATTTTAATTATATAATATACCATGATATATAGATGTAGTTATTATTTTAAATATAATATATACTATGTTTAAATTTTTAGTATCAATTATTATTTTAATATTATTTTTAAATAAATTTTTATTTAAGTTTTTACTACTAATAATAATTATATTTTTATTTAATTTTAAGATTTCTTTTAAAAATTTATTTTTTTCTAAAATTATAAAAATTAATAAATTAGGAATTGTATTTAAATTTCTTAAATTATTATATTTTAATTTTAATTTAAGATATACAAAATATAAAGTATAATATATATAAAATATATTTTTATAATTATTTTTAATAATTAAATTAGTTAAAAAAAAATATCTTAACCAATTATATATAATTAATTTTTTTTTAAAAAAAAGTCAATTTGAAAATATTCCAGAATAAATATTACTATATATATAATAATTAGAAGTTAAAGATGTAATTAATTTTAATATAAATATATATTGAATATAATCAGTAGATAATAATATTTTTTGTTTTAAAGAACTATATTTATATATATATAAATATATAATACTTAAAGAATTTAATAAATTAAATAATTCAATTATATATTTATTAAAATTATTATATAAAAAATTATCATTATAATAATTTTTTGGTTTTATTATATATTTAATAGGTATTATTTTTTTTTTTATTAAATTTAATATATTTATATCTAACATTAAGAATATTAAATTTTTTAATAAATTATTTATATTTTAATAAAATGTCTATGCCATCCAGATCCGGTTTTTATTAAATTTGTTGTAATAATATTAGATTTTAAATCACTAAGTCAATCAATAGAATGTTCTATACTTAATTTTTTTAAAAATTTTATTATTTCTTGAAAACTAATTGAAGCAAAAAAACCAGAACAAGCTAAAACACTTTTAGTTATTCCTAATACTATAGGACTATATAATATTTGTTTATATCCTAAACTATATAATATATAATTTAATATTTTTAATTTATTAAAATCAAAAATATCATTTTCTAATAAAGAACTATCTCCACTATAATTTATTTTAACAAAAGAAGTCATTTTTTTTGCTATTAACTCAAATTGTATACTAGGAATATTTATACCATTTTTAAAATATTGTTTTAATAAAGATTCTACTATTAAATTAAATATAAAAATATGAGATAATTTAACAGCTTGATCTTGCATATAAAAATTTAAATTATATGAAAATAATTTTAATAATAATATATTTATAGAATAATTACCAGGAATAATAATATTATTAGGTGTTAATATAGATGTTTTATTTTCATAAATATAATTTGAATAAGAAGAATTTATTTCTGTAAAAAATAATAAATTTTTTTTATTATAAGAAAAAGTATATAAACTATAATTTCATAAATAATTTAATGTATTTTCTTCATATAATAAAAATATATTTGTTAAAATATTTAATTTTTGAGGTATAAAATATGTATTAGGTAATATTTTAGCTTCAAAAATAATTTCTATAAGAATTAATCCTGAAGTAATATCTTTAATAGAATTATTATAATAATGTTTTTTTTTATTTAAAATAATTCCTTTAAAAAAATTAAATATATAT
>NW_013651720.1:6114-8774 GCF_000499385.1 Eimeria necatrix | reverse complement strand
TTTTTTTTTATTTAAAATAATTCCTTTAAAAAAATTAAATATATATTTATTTGAAAATAAATTTTTTCAATAAGTATAATATGTTGTTATATATATATAATTTTTATATAAATAATATATATATATAAAATTATTAATTAAATATTTATTATTATTTAATAATAAAATATTAGAATTATTATTTATAACTTGTCTGTGTAATATTTGTAATATTATATTTTTAGGAATTATTATATTTTTTATAAATAAATAATTTATATCTATAAAGTTATATTGTATTAAAATTGTTTTATAAAATAAATTATCAATTAAATATAATTTAGGTGTATAATTATTAATTAAATTACAAATTTTATTTTTTTTTTTTATAAATACTATAAGATTCTTTATAAATTAAATTATTATAAGATAAAGTAATATTATTTATTTTAATATATTTAAAATAAATATATATATATGTATTATTATTAATATATAATTTTATTGGAAAAATAATATTATTTTTTTTTAAAATATTTATTTTTTTTAATTTAGTATAAAATATTTTTAAAAACATTTTACATTTAAATTATAATTTTTTTACATTTTATTAAATTAATAGTATTATATATATTAAATATATTCTTTAAAATATATTTAAAATTATAATTTTTTAATATTAAATATTTTTCAATAAATAATAAATAATTTATTGAAAAAAATATATTTAATATAAATATATTTTTTAAATTATATAATTTATTAATATATTTTCTATATGAATATAAAAAATTTTTATATTTAATTAAATATAATTTAATATATCTTTGATTTTTTGATTTTATAAAAATAATTTTTTCTTTAGTTATATTATAATTTATTGGAAAATATTTATTAAATAATATAGTGGTATTTAAATTTATAATTACTCATTTATAATATTTATTTTTTATAATTAATTGTAGTATATTTTTATATAAAAATTCTCCAGTATAATTTTGTTCATAATTAATATTTTTTAAAGATTTACGTTGATAAATATTATTTATATTTAAATATATTAATAATAAGTTACTTAAATATATATTATTTTTAGAATATATTAATCTATTATTAATAGATAATATTTGATTAAATTTATATTTTTTTAAAATAAATAATATATAAAATGGTTTAAAAATAAAATAATTATTTTTAAAATAAATAAAATATAAAATTTTATTACTATTTTTTAATTTTTTTATTTTATGATATTTAACACATAATTTATATTTATTTAAATTAAAAAAATATTTATAATTAAAAATAAAATTATTTTTATTTTTAATTTTATTTAAATTTAAAGTAAAAGTTCCACCTGTATGAAAAGTTCTTAAAGTTAATTGAGTTCCTGGTTCTCCTATAACTTGTCCAGATAAAATACCTACATTTTTACCTAAATTATTATTTTTAAAAGTTGTATTTCCAAAACAAATAGAACAAATAGTTCTTCCTGCAATACAAGTTTTTATAGAAAAAGTATTAATTTTAAATAAAAAATTAAATTTATTATAATATAAAATATTTATTAAATTATTTGAAATATAATTATATTTAAATTCTATAATTTTTTTTGTATTAAAATCTATTAAATTTTTTTGTAATATTTTTCCATAAAGTAATAAAAAAAAAGGTAATATTAAATTACCTTTTATATTAATTTGTGGAAAATATTCAAATGAATTATTAGAACCACAATTATATTCTTTAATATTTAATTCTTGAATAGATTCTAGTAACCTACGAGTTAAATAACCTGCATCCGCAGTTTTTAAAGCAGTATCTAATATACCTTTTCTTCCACCATAACAAGATATAAAATATTCAAAAAAATTTAATCCTTTATTAAAACTACTTAAAACTGGTATTTTAAAAAATTCTCCTGTAGCATTTGCTAAATAACCTCTTACACCAATTAATTGACAAATTTGATTTCAATTTGCTTTAGCTCCTGTATTTGCCATAATATGTAAAGCATTTGAAAACATATTTATATTATTAAATATATTAAATAAATTTAAAAATTGTATATATGAATTATTATATTTTTCTATAGAATAAATAATATTAAATTCTTTAATATTAAAATTTAATTTTAAAAGTTCATTAAATCGTAATAATGGAGATGTAAAAAAATAACCTTTAGTACTTTCTAATGTTAAAATTAAAGGAAAATAAAATGAATATTCAAAACCTAATAACATAAGTTCTTTAATATATTTAACAATATTAAAATATAATAATTTTTGTAATAAACGTTGTTCTATATTAAAATAATTAGGTCCTGTAGAATAAAAAGTAATAGATAACATTATTTTTTATAATAAAAATTAAATTATATTATATTAATTTTTGTAATAAAAGTCTACCTAAAGAGGTTAATATATATTTTTTATATATAGTAGAATATGAATATAAATTTATTTTAAATAAAAAAATAGTATTTATTTTTAATAAAGAATGAGAATAAGCATTTAATATATCTTCTATACTATTAAAAATTAAATTTTTATAGTTACTTCCTTTAAATGATAATAATGTATTTAATCCTAAAATAATATTTTGAGAATATTTAAATATATTTTTTTGTGAAGAAGGAGAAAATAAATTTTTATCAAAAATTATATTTTATTTTGCTTCTT
>NW_013651720.1:0-6014 GCF_000499385.1 Eimeria necatrix | reverse complement strand
TGCCTAATATATATTGTCTAAAATAATTAAATTTACCTTGTAAATGTGAAGATAATGATATTAAATTTTTTTTTTTATTTTTATAATTATTTTCTATTAAAATATCTATTGCTTGTTGTAAATTACGTTTTGCTGTAACTTCAAAAGATATCGGAAATTTACGACGTAAAAGTTGCCACTGTTTAAGTTTATTATTTATTATAATTATAATTCTATATAATTCATTTAAAGAAGAAGATACAAAATTATTATTATTTAATTGTATTAAAGGTCTTAGTCCTGAAGGTAATATAGGTAAAATATCTAACATTATTCATTGTGGCTGAATATTATTTAATATACATAAATTTAATAAATTTATTGTTTTTATAATATTTTTTCTTTTTTCTAAATTTATATTAGTATATAATAAAGATTTTATTTTTAATATTTTATTTAAAATATTAAATCGTTGTAATAAATATTGAATATAATTAGATGCAAAAATAAATTGAGCTATAGTTATTTTTTTTAAATTATTTATTTTTTTATTATATTCTAATAAAAATTTATAATATAATAAAAATAATAATATATTTATAGGAATGTTTAATATATAAGGTAATAATTCATATAAATATCATATATGTACAATCGGAGAATATAAATATACATATCCTATTCTATATCTTCTTACTTGATTAGTAGTATTTTCAGAGCCACATAAAGGACATAAACAAGTATATTTTATAGGATCTATATTTTTAAATAAACCACATTTACATTGCCATGATATTAAAGGACCAAAAATTCTTTCACAAAATAATCCATTTAGTTTAGGGTTTCCTGTTTTAAAATTAATAGTATAAGGTTCAGATATTTGACCTGTAATAATTATATTATTAATTTTTCTTCATGCTCAATTAATAATAATTAATGGTGAGGCTATAGAAATTTTAAATCCTATATTAGAATTTAAATAATTTAAAGAATTATAGATATTATTAACCATATTTTTTATTAATTATTTTATATAAAATAAAATATTTTAAAAATTAATATTTATAGGTAATATTTTTCCTTCTAATTGATCTATACTAGAAAAAGCTTCTATATTTAAATTCATACTATGTATTTCTCTAATTAATGTACGAAAAGATTCAGTTGTAGTAATATTATCTAATGTAGTATTATTATCTAAATTAGATAATAATGAAGTTCTAGCAATAATATCATCTGATTTATAATTTAAAATTTCTCTTAAATTATATGAATTTCCATAAGCTTCTATTGCCCATATTTCCATTTCTCCGAATCTTTGTCCTCCTTTTTTATTTCTACCTTTTACAGGTTGTTGCATTAATTCAGTATAAGGACCTATAGTTCTATAATGTATTTTATCTTTTATCATATGTATTAATTTAGAATATTTAGAAATTCCTAAAAAAGAAGGTTCTGATAATTTATATCCTGTTCTACCATCTCTTAATAAAATTTTTCCAGGACTATATGAATTATATATCCATAAATTTCCTGATTTTTCTTTAATATTATTAATATAATTATACAATATAGTTTTAATATAAACTTTAGGTAAATTAAATGTATTACTTATACATAATCTTTTATTTGAAAAATAACAACTTAATCCAAATAAATTTTCAAATAACTGGCCTATATTCATTCTTGAAGGAATACCTAAAGAATCAGATATAATATCTGGAATAATTCCAGTATTAGTATATGGCAAATCATTTGATGATAAAATATATGCTATAATTCCTTTATTCCCATAACGACCACATAATTTATCTCCTACAGATAATAAACGTTGTTTACATATATATACCCTACATTTTAAATAATACCCTAAATATGATTTAATTTTTGATGAATATGAAAATAATTCTGTTTTAACTACTCTACCTGAATTTCCAAATGAAATTGATATAGATTTATCTTTTACATTTTTTATTTCTTTTCCAAATAAAATATATATTAAATTATATAAAGGTAATAAAGATATATTTATATTAGTTATAAGTACTTTAGACACTAAAATATCATTATTTAATACTTTAGAACCTTCTTTTATAATACCAAAAAAATCTAAATTTCTTTTAGAATAAAAACTTTTTTTAGGTAAATTAATAGTAGATATTTCAAATGAAAATTTATTTATAGAATTAAATATAATTTCATATACTTTAAAATGAAGTGAGGTAAATAATTGTGAATATACAATTTTTTTATTTAAAACTATTGCATCCTCAAAATTATAGCCAAAAAAATTTCCATAAGATAATAATAAATTATTTCCTCCTATATATTCAGAAAATAATATATCTTGAGTAGATGTAAGAATTTGACCACAAAAAATTCTTTCTCCTTGCCATACATTTGGTTTAGAATGTAAAATTGTAAAATGATTACTACGTTTATATTTATCTAAAAAATATGTAATTTTTCTATTATATAAATCTCTTATAATTATTTTATAAGATGATACATATATAACAATACCTTCTTGATAAGCTTTTAAAATTAAATTAGTAGAATTTAAAAGATTTTTTTCATATCCAGTTATTATAATTGATCTTTTATTTTTTAATATAGGAACAATTTGAGATTGCATTTTAGCTCCCATTAATACTCTTGCTGGGTCATTATAAAATATAAAAGGAATTAAATTTTCAGCAAACGAAAACATATCCATAGGTTTTATATATATCATATTTTGTATTGATATATTTTTAAGTTTAAATGAATTTTTATTAAGACTTAAATTAAAAAAGTTAAATAATTTATTTTTTCTTAAATAATAATTATTAAAAAGTACTATATAAGTTTGTTGTAAAAAAGAATTTATAAAAGTAATAAAATTTTTCGTTTTTATATTTAAAATAGATAAATAAGGAAATTGAAAATTATTTTTTTTTCAATTTTAATATTTTTAGTAAAACTTATTACTAAACCACAATTAATTCCTTCTGTAGTATCTATTAAACATAAAGAACCTAATTGATTTAAGTTAATATTTCTTATTTGTAAATTTTGTTTTAATTTAGAATTATAATTAGTAACTCTATTTTTATGTATTATTTCAGAAAAACTATTTATTTGTTCTAAATATTGTACTAATGGATTTACTGTTAAATATTCTTTTAAATTAAAATATAATTTAGATTTAAAAGAATTAGTATTTAATTTATATTTTTCTAAATTTCTAATACATTTAAAAATATCATTATGTATTATATTTGAAAATTTTTTTAAATAAAAAGAATATTGATTTGTAAAATAATTTCCTAAAGTAAATATAGAACGATATTCTAATAAATCTAAATTTGTTATATTTCTTTTATTATATTTAATATCTATTAATATATCTAATATATTAATAAAATCTAATGCTATTAATTTATTACTATTAGAAAAATTTTTAATATACGAATATAATGAATTATTTTTATTTAAAATTTTATTAATAGTATAATATGTATTTAATTTAAAAGATAAATTAAAGAAAAATGATAAATATTTAAAAATATTAAAATTAATTATATTATTAATATTTAAATTAGAAGAAGTTAGTAATAATTTTTTTAAATAAAATGATTTATTATGGCGTGAATAAATAAAAATATCTTGTATAGATATTCCTAGTAAATATAAAAAACAAATTAAATCATATTTATAATTATCAAAAATACAATAACATTTATTTTCTTCTAAAACTATATTTATAATAAATTTATTATTAAATATAATTTTAGAATATAAAACATTATTATTATTTTTAATAAATTTATTAAAAAATATTCCAATATAATTAAACATTAATTTAGATATAAATGTTTTTTTTAATCCATTTATAATTAAATTTTTTTCAATAGTATATTTTGGAATTTCTCCTAATAAATAATAAATAATTTTATATTTATTATTTTTTAAATTTTTAATTTTTAAAGGTAAAAAAATTAAAATTTTAGGATTAAATTCTTGAACAGTATCTGTAATACTACTTGTTAAATTAGTTGTTTTAAAAAATAAAAAATTACTTAAAATATAAATAATATATTTATTTTTTTTAAAGTATAAATATAGTTTATCCCCTAAATAATTTTTTATAGAATTAATTAAATAATATATTAAAATTTTATAATATTCTATATAAAAAGTTTTTAATGTTTTTAATATTAAAAAATTTTTTAATTTAAAATTCATTATATAAAATTAATTAATATTTATTATTTTAAATAATTTAATTATTAAAAATTAGATTGAGTACGCATTAAAATTAATAAAGGTACTTCTAATTCTAATTCTAAAGGTAATTTAGAACAAATATTTTGACAGAATCCATAAATTAATAAACTAATAGCTGTTTTAAGATTAATTCCTCTTTGTAGTAAAAAGAAAATAAAATCTGATTCTAATTTAGATATACTAGCTTCTTGATTTATAAAAGTAGAAAAATTATTTACAATTGTATAAGGAATAGTTATTGTAAATGTATTATTTCCTATTAATAATGAATTACATTCAGTATAATTATAAGTATATTTAGCATTTTTAAAAATTTTTACTAATCCTCTATATGCATAAATAGATTTATTTAAAGAAATACTTTTTGAATATACATGACTCTTAGTATAAGATCCTATATGTAACATTTTATTTCCTGTATCTGATATTTGCATATCAGAAATTAAAGAAAGTGAGAAAAAATTACTTGAAGAATAATTTCCTATTAAATATGTAGAAGGATATTTTCAAGTAATTGCAGATCCCATTTCAATTTGAACCCAATCTAATAAAGCTTTTTTTAAACACCAACCACGTTTAGTTGTAAAATTATATAATCCACCATCTCCAGATTGATCACCACGATACCAATTTTGTATTGTAGAATAATTAAGTATTCCTTTTTCTTTTACTAAGATTTCAACTAAAGCAACATGTAATTGAGATTCTAAAAAAATAGGAGCAGAACATCCTTCTGTGTATATAATATATGAAGAATTATCTACTATTAATAATGTTCTTTCAAATTGAGCAAAATCTTCTGATTGAGTTCTAAAATAAGTAGATAAATTAATATTACATTTAATATTTTTTGCTATAAAACAAAAAAAACCACCACTAAAAATTGTAGAATTTAAAGTAGCAAAAAAATTATCTTCTAATGATACTATTGTACCTATATATGAAAATACTAAATAAGAAAAATAATTAATTGCTTCGAAAAATGGTATAAAAATTATTCCGTTTTTTATTAAAAAATTAGTAATGGTATCTACTATAGATACACTATCTAATACAATATCTATAGCTAAAGTTGAAATTAATTTATTTTCTTGAGAATTTAATCCTATTTTATCTAAAATTGAATTAAACATATTATTAATTGATTTTTTAGAATTAAATTTAGAAGGAATTGAATAATAAGATATATCATCATAAAATATATCTGGTATTTCAAAAAAACACCAATCTGGCTGTTTAAATTTTTTTAAAAGTGAATAAGCTTTGTATCTAAATATATATAACGATAAAAAATCTTTAAATTTAAGATTTAATTTATTTAAAGTATTTAAATTTAACCCACCTATTAAACGATAAGTATCTATTATAGTATTTTCAGGCTGCATATGTATATTTAATTGTTTTAATTTTTTTAATTTAGGGCCTAAATAACGTAACATTTTAAAATTTTATATATATATTATTTATATTTTAATTATAAAACTGATAAAGGGAATTGAACCCCCAACCTTCTGATTACAAATCAGTGGCTCTACCTTTGAGCTATACCAGCAAAATATATTTTTTTCGAACTTTTAGTTAAAAAATGCTAAAATTATTACTAATTGTATACACTTTTTCTTTTTATCAAATCATCTTTTTGTTTTCTTATTCTATTTATTTAGATAAGAACATTTATCTTAAAGTATTTTTATCACTTATATGTTTTCAGTGAATAATATTTATTTAAACTTGGCTACTTAGCGATTATTTTTACATTTTATTGA
>NW_013651719.1:126658-129831 GCF_000499385.1 Eimeria necatrix | reverse complement strand
CTCCCCACCCCTCCCGCTGCTGCTTCTGCTGCTGCTGCTGCTACCCCTACCCCTCCTTCCCCGCTGCTGCTGCTGCTACCCTCCCCGCTGCCGCTGCTGCTGCTGCTGCTGCTGCTGCTGCTGCTGCTGCTGACCGGAGTCGAAGATGATGACTGTGTCTGCGGAAGTGAGGTTAATGCCAAGGCCGCCGGCCTTCGTGGAAAGCAAAAAGCAAAAGTCCAAACTCGCCCGCGAGTTGAACTGCTCCATCGCCTTCCGGCGAACTTCTTTCGGCATTGTTCCGTCTAAACGCTGAAGGAGACAAAAGGAGACAAAAGGAGACAAAAAGGAGATTAAAGGAGACAGTTGGAGACAGTTTGGAGACAGTTTGGAGGTGAAAGGAGACAGTTTGGAGATTAAAGGAGACAGTTGGAGAGGGAAGGAGACAGTTTGGAGATTAAAGGAGACAAAAGGAGACAAACGGAGACAAAAGGGAGACAAAAGGAGACAAAAAAGGAGATTAAAGGAGACAGTTTGGAGAGAGTTTGGAGAGAGTTTGGAGGTAAAAGGAGACAGTTTGGAGAGGAAAGGAGTCAGTTGGAGAGGGAAGGAGACAGTTTGGAGATTAAAGGAGGCAAAAGGAGACGAAAGGAGACAAAAAGGAGACAAAAAGGAGACAAAGTTGGAGATTAAAGGAGACAGTTGTTGGAGACAGTTTGGAGATTAAAGGAGACTGTTTGGAGACAAAAGGAGACAGTTTGGAGATGGAAGGAGACAGTTGGAGATGAGAGGAGACAAAAGGAGACAAAAGGAAACAAAAGGAGAGAGATGGAGATGAAAGGAGACAAAAGGAGACATAAGAAAACAAAAGGAGACTTTTGGAGACAGTTTGGAGACAGTTGGAGGTGGGAGGAGACAGTTTGGAGGTTAAAGGAGACAGCTGGAGAGGAAAGGAGACAGCTGGAGATGGAAGGAGACAAAAGGAGACGGAAGGAGACAGCTTGGAGGCAGTTTGGAGGGGAGAGGAGACAAAAGGAGACAAAAGGAGACAAAAGGAGACAAAAGGAGACAAAAGGAGACAGTTTGGAGGCGAAAGGAGACAGTTTGGAGGCGAAAGGAGACAGTTTGGGGATGGAAGGAGACAAGAGGAGACAGTTTGGAGACAAAAGGAAACAGTTTGGAGATAAAAGGAGACAGTTTGGAGAGAGTTTGGAGACCGTTTGGAGATAAAAGGAGACAGTTTGGAGAGAGTTTGGAGACCGTTTGGAGATTGAAGGAGACACTTTTGGGAGTTGTTTGCAGGTAAAAGGAGACAAAGGAGACAAAGGAGACAAAGGAGACAGAAGGAGACGAAAGGAGACGAAAGGAGACAGTTTGGAGATTAAAGGAGACAGGAGACAGTTTGGAGATGAAAGGAGACAGCTTGGAGATAAAAGGAGACAGGAGGAGACAGAAGGAGACACTTTGGGAGTTGGATGCAGATTGAAGGAGACAGTTTGGAGACAGTTTGGAGATAAAAGGAGACAGTTTGGGGACTGTTTGGAGAGAGTTTGGAGACACTTTGGGGGTTGAAGGAGACAAAAGGAGACAGGAGGAGACAGTGTGGGAGTTGGTTGGAGATAAAGGAGACAAAAGGAGACAAAAGGAGACAAAAGGAGACAAAAGGAGACAAAAGGAGCCAGTTGGAGACAGTTTGGAGATAAAAGGAGACAGTTTGGAGACAATTTTGGGAGTTGGTTGGAGGCAAAAAGAGACAAAAGGAGACAAAAAGAGACAAAAGGAGACAAAAGGAGACAAAAGGAGACAGTTTGGGAGTTGGTTGGAGATTAAAGGAGATTAAAGGAGACGAAAGGAGACACTTTGGGGAGTTGGATGGAGACAAAAGGAGACAGGAGGAGACAGAAGGAGACAGTTGGAGAGAGTCTGGAGAGAGTTTGGAGACAAAAGGAGACAAAAGGAGACAGTTGGAGGCAACAGGAGACAAAAGGAGACAGTTTGCAGATGAAAGGAGACAGTTTTGGGAGTTGTTTGGAGATAAAAGGAGACATTTTGGGGGCAAAAGGAGACACAAGGAGACAGTTTGAAGACTGAGGAGACCAAAGGAGACAGTTGGAGACACTTTGGGGACAAAAAAGACAAAAGGAGGCACTTTGGAGACAGTTTGGAGACGAAAGGAGACAGTTGGAGACAAAGAGAGACAGCCTTGGGTCTTGTTTGGAGACAAAAGGAGACACTTTGGAGACGAAAGGAGATAGAAGGAGACAGTTGGAGACAGTTGGAGACAGCTGGAGGCACTTTGGAGACAAAAGGAGACGAAAAGAAACAACAGGAGGCACTTTGGAGACAAGACAAAAGGAGACAGTTTGGAGACAGTTTGGAGACAGTTTGGAGACAGTTTGGGAGTTGTTTTGGAGTCAACAGGAGACAAAGGAGAAAACAGGAGACAAAAGGAGACACTTTCGAGACAGTTTTGAGGCAGGAGGAGACAGTTTGGAGAGTTTTTGGAGAGTTCTTGGAGAGTTTGGAGATAGTTCGGAGAGAGTTTTGGGAGATGTTTTGGAGAGAAAAGGAGACACTTTCGGGGTTTGTTTTGGATAGAAAGAGACACTTTTGGGATTTGTTTTGGAGAGAAAAGGAGACAGTTTGGAAACACTTTGGAGACACTTTTGGGATCTGTTTTGGAGACGGAAGGAGACACTTTGGAGACACTTTTGGAGACAGTTCGGAGGCACTTTTGGAGACAGTTTGGAGATCTATTTAGCGATATATTGGAAAAAAGAGACACATTTGGAGACACATTCGGAGACACTATGAGAAACACATTTGGAGACGATTTCAGAAATACATTTGGAGACATTCTTGAAAATATAACGCCGAGGAAGAGACAAAAAGAGACACTCTTGGAGACAAAAGGAGACAAAAGGAGACAAAAGGAGACAAACTAAAGACAAAGGAGACAAACCAAAGACAAAAGGAGACACCAGCAGCAGCAGCAGCAGCAGCAGCAGCAGCAGCAGCAGACCTGGTGCTTGTACCCCCTGAGCTTGAGGAACTCAGCGAGAATGTTGAGCATCTTGACCATCTGCGAGAAGATGAGGACTCTGTGTCCCTTTTCCTTGAGTCTCTTGAGGAGTTTATCCAAAAGTCTTAACTTGGCAGATCCATCAATCAACAGTCTGTCTCTTTCGGCTGTC
>NW_013651719.1:4158-121658 GCF_000499385.1 Eimeria necatrix | reverse complement strand
GCCGCTGCTGCTGCTGCTGCGGCTGCTGCTGCTACTGCTGCTGCTGACGCCTGCTGCAGCTGAGTTGCCGTACTTGTACTTCACCTAGAAACAGCCAAGGCTGCGATATTGCAGAGCCTCCCTTTCTATTACGCTGAACTTCCCCCCGCACGCTTCGTGCCGACGCACGTGCTGCTGCTGCTGCAGGGCGTCTGAGTTGCTGCTGTGTGGCCAGCTGCTGCTGCTGCTGCTGCTTCTACAGCTCTTGCTGCTGCTGCAGCAGAGGGGCTTTCTCCGCACGACCGCTAAAAGTTAACGCAAAAAACGTTTTAATTTTTCCTCGAGCTTTTGTTATTGTCTCAATGCAGCCCCAGGCAGCAGAAACAAACTCACCCGACCTACAGGACACGCAGCCTTCCCCCCGCCCTCTACTCAGTCGCCTGCGTCGGCCTCACTAAGGTCCACTGGCTCTCCCAAGCCCTTCTAAATCTTCAACTTTCGAGGGCCTTTAATTCGCTTCCTGCCTCCTTACATGTCTAACAGAACCTATTCCGCAAACCACCACGCGCGACTCCGCCCTAGCCCGCAGCGCTGCAGCAGCAGCAGCAGCAGCCCCCACGAGGCCAGCCTCTGCTTTGCTGCCGACTCCAGAGGGGCCCCTGCGCTCTTCTGCTGCCTCTCGGCCCCTCTCGGGGCCTGGGGGGCCCCCACCGCTGAGGGCGCGGCCGCCCCGCTGCTGCCCCGCGAGCCCGCAGCAGCAGCAGCAGCCTGCTGAACCCTCAGCAGCAGCAGCAGCAAACCGCTTAGCAGTCTGGCTGCCGCGAGCTGCAGCAGCGCTCTCTGCAGGGCAGCCCCTCTGGGCGCGGGCGGAAGCCAAAGGGGGCAACTCCAATTGCGGAAGTCCTGGCCTTTGGCGGTCACTCCGGCCAAAGGGAAGGTCGCAGCTGCTGCTCATGCATGCGCTGCGGGCTGCCTTACTCGCACTTTTGGGATTAGAATGTCCTCCACTTGAATTGGGGAAGTGGCTTCCAGTGCTGCTGCTGCTCTGCTGCTGCTGCTGAAAGCCAGACACACTCGCTCCCTGGGGTGTGAGCCTCGCCCCGACAGTTTTGCGCGGGCTACTGAAACGCGCCCACAGTCTGTGCTGCTCTAGTTTAGCACAAAATAATAAAGGCCTCTTTGGCCAGTGGCTGAGAAGATTTGCCCCGGAGCTACGCAGCTTCACCCGCAGGGCTTGGGGCCCTGGAAATCCGTTGTGGACAAGGGCCAACGGGTTACTCTAGCTGCAGAGCTACTGCCAAGTATTCTATAGTCGTGCGTAGTGCACTTTAGTCTCTTGTCTCTTAGGGCATTAAAAAGTAAAGTACCTGTCCATTTGCCTTCTCTCTTTTGAGGAGCAGGACACAGGTACACGTAACGAGAGCTGTTGGAGGGGCCAGTTCCCCTTTAGGCCATACTATTGGCTTGTTCTGTAGTGGGCAGTTCGCCAAACACTGCTCTCGTAACCTAGTACATAGCAAGTGCAGCCTGCAGCCAAACTGCATTTAGTTTGGACACTGGCGGTGTGTCTAGTGGAAGGGCAAACGCAGCAACAGCGCCCAAGGCCCCTGCGTTTCGACCTTAGACAAATGCGTTCATCCTTCACACAGAAGCTTAGAACTGCGAATTTAGGTGTGTAATGTGTTGCAACTACTGCCGTGCGAAGCAACAGATCCCCCAAACATCCTTGTCATATTCATAAAGCAAATGCCGTTAACGAGGACGGCACCCTCTTGTGGGCTGGATACAATATTGGAGTATTTGCGGCTGTAGCGTAGGAACAACGATATTTTTAACTGAGACACTAACAAGGACGCAGGAAGGAGTAATTCGGAACCGGGAGCTGGGGATCAGGTGTAACAAAAGGGAACACTGGATAATTCAGAGGGGCAGCAAAAACAGGTCATCACCAAGTCAGGGCTAACAGAGAGGGTGAGGACACGGTTTGTTTTTAACGCAGTGCCTTCAACAGCAAGCTCGCGAAGGATGCCGCCGTGTGTCCCAGCTGTGACACAAAGATGGCACACGGATTTACTTACTACAGCACTTGCAGAACCAGTCTAAACCAGCATCAAATAAACACTTCGCACAGAGCTCGACACCGGTTTCCTCAACCTGCAACAGCTGTGCCACCCGGAAGCTGTGCGCAACCCCCAGCCAGGCGACGCCATCCTTCGCCGTGTCGGAGAGCAGCGTGGAGCACCCTCCTGGACACCCGAGCATTGTAGCTAGCTGCGTGTTGCGCATCTGCTACGTGGACGCAGTGAATACTAGTGGAGCATTTGAGTAAAGCCAGTAAAAAGAAATCTTTCCACTTGCTTTTTTCCACGTTCCGCGTAATGGGAACGTAGGACTGCGCCCCGCTCATTGTGCTGATTGAGAGGGCTGCTTCGTGCATGTTGCCTTTCAAGCTCAGCACCTGAAGCGTCTTTTTATGTATAATTTTTCTAATTACCCAGGTATTGCTTGCGTAGGCCGCGAGCTAATCAGACCCTTCCCTAATCGCCATGTGTTGGCCTTCCGGTCCCCCGATTGGGGGCTCGCCGTCCGCACCAACTGGCCGCAACCCGGCTTCACGGACTATGGGGCTTCGAGCCAAGGGAATACTTCCTTGCCTTCTGCTCTGGAGTCTTTAGCATTATTGGCGTAGTGCACTCGCGTGTAGTAATAGCTCCTTTCCTTCTACTCTGGAGTCTGGAGCCTTTAACACTAATTGGCATGGCGCATTTGACTATGGTTGGCGCCGAAGCATCAAGCTGGCCAGCTTCGCGACGCACGAAGGACGCTCTGCTCGCTATTTTGTCTCGCCTTTCTGCACGCTGGTCGCCCAACTCTTCCAGGCCCTGGAGCTTTTAAGCCTTCAAATGCTGAGGCACTGAATAACCAACCCTTGGGGTCCATGAGTCGCGGGACTGTCCGCAACCCGCCACGTGGCTAGTCTAGTTCCACGTGAAACCCCGTCATCATAGTCCTTCGGGACCAAGTAGTTCTTTCTAGATCATAGCATTAGAAGAAAATATTTAGCCCCCCACTATAGCTGTGGCGCTTTTGTCTACTCTCAATCTGTCCATGAAGCTGTACAGTCTCGCTCTGATACGCCTCCGCCAAGCGGCAGGGCATCCTGCTCGAGAAGTGCGTCGGCAGCAAGAGGCCTTTATTTTATCCTACTTCAAGAAGCTGAAGTACTGCTTAGGAACTTTCCGCACCTGATGCGGAGCATTCGTACATGCGGTGTTCGTGTAGTGCCGGCATCATACGGCCCACTGAGAGAGTTAATGTGGTGTATAGGTGCGACATTAACCATAATAATTTTTCGCAAAATAAAGTGTTCACCTGTAAGAATATCAGTTTAATTAACTAACAAGATCGCCCAAAAGGGGGCCAGCACAAAACGTGTTCACTGTACAGAGCTAGTGGAATAAAATTTGCCCTGTGCCACAATTTTTTCTTAGGTGGCGTTGTCCCCGGGAAGCTTTCAGATAGCATATCACTGATTCCTTACAAAAAATTAGCCCACTTGTCTACCAGATTAGGGCTAGAACTCGCTGGCAATTAAAATAGTCATGGTACACAGTAAACGCGTGTTCAAAAGCTCTGCGAAATTCGAAAGAATGCCTGGTGATCCTGTCGGGCAGCTATGCTTCAGTGGTCGTAGCCCAGAATGTCCTCCAGCACCCGAGTGTATTTCTCGTTTCATGTCTCCATAAGTTATTCAAAGGGCTTGATTCGCATATTTTCTGCCGTTCCAATTGCTGCACCACTTCTTAGAGAACAGCTACTGAACGCACCTTTGGACCTTGGGGGGAATTTCTGTCCTTGCCACTCTTCCGCCTTCTTGGCCGCTTTTCTTTTCTGCACGGCTTAGAGCTCATACTGGCGTGCCTAGTAGGTTGTTATGTGCCTTATGCGACACACAGTCTTTTGATATTGCAGGGGCTCGCAAGTGACGGACATTACCAGTGTTCTACTGGTTTCCTGGCATGTGTTTTCTAGCGGTAACCTTTGTTGCCAACCTCTGTTGCCAGTTTGCCTCTTGGCCGTCCAGCTTGACCGAAGGCGGCGACTAGCTCGCCCTAATCATCTTCCCTAATCAGATTAAAGGAGCGGCCGTGGAAACCTATTCCACTAATTTTCAGCTGATATTTCTAGCATTAGCGTTTAGCGAAGTTATGGCTTTAGTTTCCGCTGAATTATTGGTCGGGTACATCTTTCCAGGTAGAGTTGGTGCCTGAGAGCAGTTGCAAATCTGCCCGTTTTTAAATAGTTGCTTACTGCATTTTAGTCTTGAATATCTGACTTGCACATCCGCAACTCTTCTTCTGGCTTATCTGCTTTGGTTATTTCCTCCACGCACAAATTATTGATACGAGAGTTCGTGTGGTCAGAGAAAACAGTGTGTACAAAAGTTACGCTTTGTTGAGTTTTCTTACTGCCGAATGTTGTATGTCCATTCGTCCAGATGAACCCCGGCACTGCTTTGATCAGATGCTGTAGCAGTTTTGCTTATAGTGCAGACTCTGGCCCCAGATAGTTTCTGTAGTAGTTAAAAGTTTGCTGCCACTGCCTAGCTTGACATGGCTACGCACTTAGTGGGTCATACAGAAGTGTTATTGACGTTGTCCGCTCATAGATCCACGTTATCCCCAACTATTGAGAACTCCAAACAATCATGGGCTCGTGCTGTAAAACACTGAAATTCTAGCTGTCCTCTCCTCAACATACAGTATTTTTGTGATATTCCTAAAGGTAGGGTTTATCGACTCTGTTGCCGCTGCAGCAGCCGCTTCCGCTGCTCCCTGGAAATTCTTCACTTGTGAGTGCAGGTCCTGCTGCCCCCTGGAATTTCCTCACTTGTGAGTTTCACTTATGAGCATAATGTTCATTACAAAATGGCGACGCACGAAAAACCGACTAGTCCCTTACTTGATTAAGCAGTAGGACTTGATAACAAACTCTGCTGGAGAATCCTGCTGCACCCTTTGCGAGGTGGCTGATGGCTTGCATGCATTTTGGCGCCGCCAGGCGAGCTGTAGTGCACAGCACCTACTGCTTCGACTACGCTGCTACTTGCCCCCTCGAGTAGGGGCCTATGATAACCGTGTACCTTCGGCGCATTTCTTTGAAACGGAAGTCCAAATATCACGAAAAGCATTTATTCATAGTTTTTTTCGACTGCTCCCTTGAAAATTCTCCCCACTCGGGGTTCTCGCCTCCTAGGCCCTGTGGGGAGGAGGCCTCCACTGGTGCCGGCGCTATGGCCAGCCCCAATCTCCAATTATTTACAGGCACGTCTAGCGTATACATGCAAATTCGCCGACAAATTGGCTTACTTCGATCCTAGTAAGAGGGTCCTGTCCTCGTTCCGCGTTATGACCTCTTGTAGGTCACCAGCTAGCTATCTTCTATAGGTCACCAACAAGCCCTATTGTAGTGCCTGTGCACTACACCAGCTCTGGGACGCAATACGAATTCGGTGAACAGAGGGAATAACTGGGGCATTGTTTGTCTATTAAAATCTCCTGGATTCGCAGTTGACGATATAGTTCACGCTGCACTGTAGACCGCAACAACCACGATTTTGATCAGCCGTACAGGAAGTCCAAAGCGCGTGTGGGGCTTCCGCGAAAGAGGGGATAACGAGCCTCCTAGCAGTTTCCACATTAATAAAACCAAGTCAGTTGGACAATTTGAAACTAGTTGGCCACAATGCCAATGTGCGTCTGAGTTCCAATATCATGCGAGGATCAATGAACCCGTATTCGTTCCATCGCAAGAATGCAGGCAGCCGCACTCCTTGCCGATCAGAATATATCAACCGCCTATAAAAACTTTGCATCTGTACCTGTATCAAAGGTTTTGCACTCGTTTCTTTTCTGTTTTCACACGGTCTCGTATTGTTTTTGTTCGTGAAATAGTGTAAAGTTTTTGGTTAAAAGCCAGTACACCACAGACTCTCCTTCATAGATTCTCCCTCTGATTCACTGATTCGTAACGAAGAACGCTGCTTTACTGCATGAACCGAAACCATTACATGCAGGTGTGAATACGGAAAACTCATCCATTTGAAACTACTAGTACAGCAACAGATCCAAATTTTTGAGAAAGGGCTGATGGGATTCCAATGCGTGCGTTGATTTTTTTTCTCGAAGTGGGAAGCCCCGAAAATCCGTCAATCATATTCCCTTCCCTCGGCATGCGTGGAGAAAACACGATATGTTATCGAGTATATCACTGCTTGATAACGCTTGTCGAGGGAAAAAGAAGCCTAGAAATTTAGCTGACTGAGGCTGGCGCGTCTTGCGGGCTGAATACTGGTGCCAGCATAAGCCGACAACTATCACCCAGAGGCGGAAAAGCTATTAGAGACGCGAAAACCGCATTTTCTGTACAGTTGGCTGCACAGTCTAACGCTGGCACCAATTGAGTAAGAGCGCGAGCCGTTTTTGGTCTCAAAAAGAGCTCAGCCGATGTGAATTCTGTGCTACGAGCGACTGCATCCAATTGAGGATATAGTTCGTTGGGCTTGACTCAGAATTGAGGACAATCTGACCGAGCGGCTCTCCTGTGCAATTGTATCCAATAACTTTATTAAAGAAGTATGATGAATCCAGGAAAATTGTTTTTGTATCATTTGGGTAGTCGCGGATGGTACCAGGGGAACTGGCCAGTTGTGCACGGCAGGTATTGGCCTGTCTTTCCATTTATGCCTGGAAAGCCAACTGAGCCTTGTAAAGATAATACCAAGTTCTAGACAGCTCCAAGGTGATTCCTTTTAGTTCTTATCAGTGGATAAGACATTACAGTCAACTCATTTATGATAATATGGGAGCTGGCCTTTCCACAAGAGCTTTTTTGGAATCGAAATGAGCAGACAGCTCTTACGGTGTGCCTTTGGCATGTGCCTTGTAAAAAGCAAAATGAAATATAAAGCTGGAGCAGAGTGTCCGGAGTCAGACTCTAAGCGTATTCCGAAGCGCCGAATATTTCCAATCAATCTGTGCGTCTCCAGCGGTTCCCCCACCAGTGCAATTGCAAGCTTGGACCACCGTGTAATGCCCACAAAGTAGGTGGATACTGCATTGTGAGCGTGAGGGTACTCGCAGCGCAGTGAGCCATTTTTGTCACCCCAGCGTCGGCTGCGCTGTGGTCCATTACGATGAACAGGATGTCTTCTTGACCTTTTAAAGTGTCATAACATTCCCCCTGACTGTATTTATTAAGTGGACGCCTATTTCGACAGATTTGTGCTAGGATTTGCCTGTCCATAAGCCACAGTGAAGAATTAGTCTGACCGGTGGCACACGGCCTTTGTACCCCTACACCGTATCTTTCTTCTCTGGCACGCTTTCTCAGCGGAAAAGTCGTAAGCCTTGAATGAGTCAAATATTTTCGCCGTAGTGTAAAGTATCTGACAGTAACACGCAGTACAAATTCCCGAGGAGACGTTATTAACTAAAGTCCACGGAGCACCGGACAGCCAAACCCTGCCGCTGGCCAATACAGTTTAGGTTTCGTTCTGGCCCACAAACACTAGAAGTGAGCTGGCTATGTGCGGCTTTACTATTTTTTTATTGTTCTTTAGTTATCAGGGCTACATTGGTTCACTGGTCAGGGCTGCATGCTGCAACATGTAATGCAAGCGGCCGGTGTTGCTGCGCAGAGTATCACGCACAGGCTTCACAAGCAGAGTTTGTTTTACCTTCAACATTTTATGACATCTATTTAAAGTGCTTGAGATTATCATTTTAGCCATCATTTTCTGTGCAAACCTTCTAATCGCCTCGAGCCCCGCTTTGCATTCCTGTTGCCGGCGACATGTACAATGGCTTACCTCCCGTTTATTTTGAGCTTTTTCTTGGTGGTTTTCGCCACTTATAACCCTCAGGCCGTTGCTTCACCGTTGATCCTGCCTTTGGAGCCGGAGTTAACTCCCACTCTGGAATTGTACGCCCAGCGAAGGGTGCAGGAGAGCCCGGCAGCAACAGAAGCAGACCAGCAGCAGCAGGAGCAGAAGCAGCAGGAGCAGAAGCAGCAGGAGCAGCAGCGAGAGCAGCTGGAAGAAACATTTGTTTCTCATGAGGCGGCTGTCAGGGAAGAGAATGCGGAGGGAGCCTGCAGCACATCTACGAGTGCTTGAGGAGAAACAGCGGAAAGCAGATGATATCTAAACGGCCATTTACTTGTGGCTGGAGACGTTTTCGGCACCGATCATCTACAGGGAGTGATTCAGGATTTCTTTTTTTGTTTTTTTCCGGACCCGGCAGCTTTTCGGAAGTAGACGCTGCCGTTGTCAGCATGTTTGTTTTCATGAGTGCATTTGCAAAGCACACATCCTCTCAGTTCGTCGGGATCCAGATATTTCGTGGGATTGCAAGATATAACTGGGGAGGTTACACGATAAGGGTATACAGCGTGGTATTATGATATTTTGGTTTGTTGGATTCCGCATTTCACAATGGTAAGCTGCAGTGCAGTCACTGCGAATGGAAGCACAGGAAAGACGCGCTGCACCTGGAGGGATGCATAAGACTAATGTTCCCTTCTTTATGGTTTTGTTTTTCTGTTTGAATATGTGTTATATAAGTCTTAGTGCACATAACTTCTGAGTGTGCTGTTTTTATTTTGGCAACGCCGTGCACGGAGGTGGGCTAGCTGGCTCTTGCTTCCTCCGTCGCACACAAAAGATGGAAGCGCGGACAGTGTTTCCTCCACTCTTTGGGATGTTTGCACATCTTTCGACTTAACCTATATCTGCTTTACGAAGTTTCAAGAGCTTCAGTTGATCGCTGTATGCGCGACTACTGCATAGAGTACTGCTCTATAAATGGTACTAGTAAAAGTTCAAGCCAGTGTAGTTGTACAGTTTCTGGAAGCTGTTGAGCAGGCTGGATGTTAAGTGCGGTTCAATGTCGACAAAATGGCAGCGCGTCGGGCGAACACGCAGCTCATTTGAATATGAACGCAACTCAGTTGAATATAAATGCAACACAGTTGAATAAAGAAACGCATCGATGTAGTTTTCAGCGGCTCTGCAGTGAAGAACATTAGCTGCATTCGCTTCTCCTTGCCATAGCGGCGGCCGCATGCTATGTAACTGCTAGCTAGTCTATTCACTCCTCTTGGCAGATGGTGGTACCCATGAAGAATGGAAACTGCACCCTGTAAGTTGTACCAGTGAATGCTCTAATATTCCCCCATTTTGGGTGACTCCGAAGACTTTTGGGAGTAGACTGCTCGCTCACGAGCTCCCCAGCTTTGTCCTTTCGAACGGGCGTGGTGAAAGGATTTAAGGCACAGTGTCTACGGATCTCGTGACAGGCAAACGCGATGTTTAAAACCGCGTGCGCATATAGAGCAGCGCAGTATAGCCGGGAGACGTAGAATCGATCTTGATTTGCTGGCCACCGGAGATGGTTTCTGTAATTCTCCTCAGCGTGCTACGCGCTTTCAATGCTGTGTCATAGTAAGAACTGGTCAGTAAGGTCTTGGCTTCTTTTTTCCCTTTAGTTTGCTACATGATGCCGCACCTAACCAGCTTCTACTTTGCGCCTTAACACGGTGGAATTTATGGGCTGGAATCCGGCACCCAACATCAAAACTTTGGCTCACATTTGTTTGGAACACGACATTAAGTAAAACTGGGTTAAAAAAAGGACAGTTATGTGAATGAACGGTGAAGAAGATGAGCTGGCCCACAGATCGATTGTGGTAGGAACGAATTCGTCCTTGTACAGCACAGCGTACCGGTTGTTCTTTCTCTTCAAGGGGACTGATAGACATTAATGACTGCAGTGTTGTGTTTCCCGCTTGAATTTGTAGGAGTATTGCTCTCTTGGCGCTCAGATCACCCACCCGGCCGCACGTCTTTGAAAGCGCTTCCAGTGCAGTGGGTGCGGTGAAGAGCCTTCCGCTGTTGCTTTCTTCTTGATCTTCATTTCAAATCTTTCAATATATCTTTGTCTTCACTCTTTGCATATATTTCTTTACTACTGCTGGATCTGGACCTAATCATGATGGGATTTTGGTTCCTGGCTCTCGCCAGCACCCTGTTGTTGCCGAAGGTGTCTTCAAGCTCGGAAGATGATTCTGTCGGTAGGTTTCTGAGCTGCATGAAGTATTTCAGGGCTTCACCAATTGCTTGAAAGAAGCTCTAAGGAATCCACAGAAGACAACATGCCTTAATTCCTAGCCTTGCCCTATGTTTGTGCTGCGGCTCTGTAGAGGTTGTTGACTGCATGACTGAGCTCAATAAGGTGAGAGAGAGTGTGGGGCTCCCCAAATTTAGTACCTTCAAGGATAGAACCCCAAACTATGGGGACGAAGAAGCGAACGACGACGTGGCCCTGTGCAACGCCCTTGAAAAGGTACGATTGTCTCTGGGCTTATGATGAGCATTCGCACCATTATATAAGTAGCTATGCATGCATTAAATTTGTCTATCATAGTACTGTGGCGCTAACACCTGAATAGCTTCGACATGCGGTTGCAGACGGCATAGATGCCGACTTCAGAAATGCCGAGGTAAGCACAGTCTGTGGCCCTTATGTGGCTGACTTTTGAGCCTCCGGCAGTAACTTCTGCTGCTTCTTCTCTGCCTTTCTGCAGGGAGGTGATCCCCATGTATCGATGCCTACTCTGGGAGTGAGCCTGGCGGCAATGGTGCAGGAGGGGGAGTCGCGGGATTGTGCGGCGGCCGTGCGGTACTGGAAAGATGCATATTCGCAGTTCGGATCTTCCTTGCCTCCTCCCTACGAGAGAGGAGTTAAGCCTTATGACGACTGGCGCATACTTTCCTTCATGGCGCTCTTCACCACGCAGGATGACCCAGCAGCCACTTGCGTAAATATTAAGTGCCCACCGCGGCCATCCAACGAGGAAGAGCCAACACCTCCTGATGTTAGCGGCACGCCCACCACCCTGCAATTGCCCTCGCAAGACGAGGAAGGCAAAAGCAGGGCACAGGCTTCAAATCCAGCTGCACAGACGAGACGGCTTGCTGCACAGTTCAGAGCTCTTCTGTGCATAATTGATCCGGTCGCCTTGACTCAGGGAAAGGCGCCATTCACGTAAGTTTCTAGTGCGCAGGAATTTTGTAAATGCTTGCATCAGTGGTTGCTGATATGTATAGGTGTCGGGACCGTTGCTGTCACAGATCAAATTCACCACATCAACATGGTTAGCAAGAATAGTACTTTGGTGCATGCAGTGGATGCCAGCAACTAATGTTTGCCACTGTTGTTGTTCCTTGTGGTTGAATAACAGGGAGAGCCAGTGGGTCAAGATACGCCAAGTGCTACAGAGCTCATCACCGGTGGTTTCGCCAACATTTATTACCTTGGCAGCTGCTTTGCTTGGTATATCGCTGATATAGTTCGAAAACTTAGCCATTGATCAGGGCCTTACAATGTGAAGACTGAACTGAGGTGGCGGAGATTTTAGTTTGATTAGCGAAACAGTTCAATGCGCTTGTTGAAATCTGTCTTGGGGAGGACGCCAGGCCTTCCCTGATGGCATTGTCTATTTATTTTTGCCTATGGCTCATCGGAATGGGTTGATTTTGTTGATTGGGGTGATGTCGTTGAATGGGATGGTCCGCATGAAGTAGCATAAGTGCTCGTGTTGATGACTGCATTCCTAGAGCATGCCACTCTGGAGTATGCACCACTGGGTGGCGTGACAGCCTTGGCTTCGCGGGTGCTTTTGCTAAGCACGATATATCTTCCGCGAAGCCTTCTTAGCACAGATGATGCCTACGCATACCGCATTTATTACGCAACACACGGGAGAACTGGAAGCTGGTCTTGGATCTGGACGGACAAAGCACACGGCCAACGAAAATTTGCGCCTGAAGGACACGAAGTATAATGGCAGAGGGATGCTCTTCAGCAAAATGCAAAACAGTTGCTGAGATGTGTCGTACTGCGTTATTATACCCTACTGCATGTGGCATTTAGCTTGCTATGAACAGTAGGAGACCAAGATTTACTAGACCGTGTTTCCGGTGCAGACAGGTATTCTCGGCGTCAGTCTTTCGTGTTTTGCGTAATGCAACAGAGGCGTGGAGGGCTTTACACTTTGTACAGTCGAAAACATTCAACAGCTTATTCTCTTGAGGGTGGGGAGGGCTGAGAGACGATTCAGTTCTGCCTCTCATCCTTCCTGGACTTTGTCTTCATTGTTCTTTGCTGACTTTTTTATATCAAGAGGCACGCGGTGGAACGCTATATTTTAGCTCCCTTGCTCCTGTAAGCAACCTTCCGTCATAAGGTGAAGAGTTGAGAACAGCAGATTGGTAGTGGCACTTACCGGTGGGTAGCGCGCGAGGCATCAGTTCCATTCATGCCACGCAGTTTTTCATATCAGTAAGCGTGTTGCTGTAGACCCTGCAAAGAGTAGGTTTTCGAACTCCAGCCACGACTCGGAGTTCCTCAGATTAGTGTGGAGGTAGCATCATAACCCCGCGCACAGAATGGTGAGGAGTCGCGCGGTGCAAGTGCTTTTCACCTTTTAGACTGCTCGTAGTATTCTGTAATGCAATCCACGCGATGCGGGCTGGCAGTAACTTGCGCCAAGTGTTCCATTCCCAGCGAGCACCGGATGATGCTGACTGCAGCGTCTTCAATTCTACTTCCATTCGGCGCCCGTTGGTACGAATGACTCGTTTTCATGAATGAATTAAGTACTAGTGACGCTGCTCTGGGGTGTGCTGGGTGTGGTGCGCTCATAAATAGCATGGACTGCCGCATCTAAAAGCAAAGCACTGCACAGTGCACGCCTACGCCAAAATTCAATTTCTTTTGCAGAAGAAACCAGCTGCATGGCCCCCTGGGCTATAATGTCGTAATAACGTCCCTAAGCTACTACTTCACACTAATAATGAAATGCAACGTTACAGAAAATTGAGATATCGGGCGAGGGATGCCGGAGGCTGCCTCTGTGTTGCAGTGGGTCAGCCTTGCCTCGCTCTACTCACTGGGTCATAGACCGTAATAGCTCGCGGCCTAATTGATCTACTTGGTGTAGGATGGACCTTTCTCCAAACAGCCAGTCAAAGAGAGGGTCCTCTCCAGCACCTTAACAGCATGCTCCGGCTTCCGCGTGGAAACAGCTGCCCTAGACGGAATAGGCCCCGTCGTTGTGTGTTTCGTGACCTTTGGGCATTGTAGGCTTCCATGGTGTGTTGTTTTTCCCTGGCTCTACGTCTCTGGGTAAAGGGTCTAACTCCTTCGTGCGTCCTCTGGTATATCCATGAACAGTATCCTTCCATTCGAAGACGGTGAAAATAGGCAAAAAGTCACAGAGTTCACGCCTTGATGTCACAAACCGCTAGGCACACACCAGTAAAAGATGTCCAACCATGCAAACAAAAGAGCAAATAAAGAAACGAACATATATAAAGGCAGATAAAATGAGCAAACAAGAACAAGTAAACGAACACAGCAGAAAAGCATGTATGCAAAGCAGCAAGCCAACACGCACACCAGGAAAAAAAAGCAAAAGATTTGACAGAGCAAACAAGCACGCACAACAGAGACAGAGTCCACGCCGCACATCAGCCACTGCATCTGAGTGCTGCCCCTTGGCGGGTGTACTGCTGAATCTGTAGCTGGTCCTCCACCGAAATTCTTACATCCCTCCCCATTAAAGGCATTAATTATTTGATGCCGTTGCGGTTAAGACAAAATCAGAGAAAAACGAGTCCTCGCCCCGACCGGCCAATCCCGAGCCATCCTCTACAGCAGCGAAGCTGAAGTAGCTGCACGTGCTGCAGCGTCTGCTCTGCTCAGCGTCGCTTGAGCAGCAGCAGCCAGAGTTGCGGAAATCGTTATTTACTTCCTCTGTGCATTGCTGCGCGTGCGTGCAGCAGCTGCTGCTCCTGCCCTCAGCGGCTACGCCCTCTTGTGTTGACCAAATATAACGCTGCAAGGGCAATATAAAAAATCATAAAATAGTACGATGCGTTAGTGTACAGCGGGCGCTGAGAAGTATGGACGGGGTGGCGTGGGCGCGAGCGGGTTCGCACAGAGCACAGTTTACTTGTCCAGATATTTGGTGTCTAGGCCCAGCTGCGTCATGACGGCTCTGTAGTGGTCCATATTTCTCATGAGGAGTCCCTCAAGAGGCCCTAGTAGCCTCTTGAAGCTCCTCCTGTCCATGTAAGCCACCTTGCAGTCCGTCTTGGCGGTGACTGTTGCTGCTCTAGGTTGGTTTTTGAGGAGTGCGAGCTCGCCAAAGTAGGAGCCTCTGCTGTACTTCATCACTACCTTCCCCCCTTTCACCGCCTCAGCCTCGCCATCTAATAGCAAATAAAATGTGTCGCCGGCCTCACCCTCGCGTATGATTGTGTCCCCGGCATGATATAACTGCGACTTCAGCGCATCCGCCACTTTGCTGCGCTCGTAGGCATCCACGTCCTTCAACAGCTCCACCTGACACAAATTAAACGAGCAGGGAGAACACTACACAGAGTGGAAAATCTAAAAATGTCATGGTCACGGAAAGACAAAGGGAAGCACAAAGCGTAACATAAAGTGGACATGAAACAAGCAATCTGTCCTGTTCCACATGCAGCGTTACAAATAACAGAAGTACGTGGAGTACGCAAGCGGGAGACAATATACAAAATTTGGTGTAAACACACACGACTACAAACAAGTACCAACACAGACGACCAACGCTGAGCACAAAATGCAGATAAGTGAAACGGAGACGCAATTATGGACACAAACATCAAACAAGCATAAACGACGATATATGACACAGAACCACAAAAATACAAAATAATCCAAACAAACAAATGAGACAGAGCCAAACGAAACAAAGCCAAACACGGTACGAAAGCCCGAAATATGCAGCTCTCGGAGGTTAAATGAGGGTGTTGTGGGACGCAGGTGCAGCACGGGTGGATATACAACAAATTGTGCGACGGATGGAGGTTGCGAGTTCAGCGTTTAAGGCTTTACGGCTTTGCCTCAGAGAGAGATGGCAGTCAATAGGCCGATGGACGTTAGGGTAGAAGCTTAAACAGAGAAATAACAGGCGAGACCTTAACTATCTACGGTAAAGAATTTGTGTGCGCAAAAAAGAGTACAGCAAGGAAGGCTCACCTCCTTCAGGCTCTCTTCATACATTTCCCTCTTTTTAGCTGCTGCGTCCCTGACAATGTGAGTGAACGTTTGTCTGTCAAGAGACCAGAGCTTGAGGTCCGTTGCAGCAACGACAGTTGCTGCTCTCGGTGCATTGTACATGAGAGCCAGCTCTCCCACTGTGTCTCCTGGCTTCATCGTGTTCACTTTAAGGGTTTCTTTTTCATTCGTTCCCTCTTTTGTAACCTCTTTGAACACATCCGCCTCCCCGGATTCTATTAAATATAATTTGTCACCATCAGCGCCCTGCTTAATCAGTGTCTCACCCTTCTTGACAACCACCTCCTCAAACGCATTTAACACCACGTCAATCTCCTCCACATCCAAAGACTGCGTACAAAATAAGCAAAACCTGAGTCCTAACTAAACAATGGACACTAAACAAGAGCCTTCAAGCATCAAACCCCGCATGTCAGGACTCAAAATGAAATATTTGAAGCTTGACTAAAACCTGAAAACTGTTTCCCTATGCCGTAGACAGTAATGACTACAAACTCGACCATGACCGCCAATTCTGTAAGAATACGTAAAAAGCCTAAACCGTGATCCCTAAAGAACAGGAAAGGGGATTGCATAACTCACGCTAAACAAGAAAGAGTTGTCCAGAATCTCCTGAATTCGCTCTTTCACCTCTGGGGTCTTTGGATGGACCTGTTCACAGACCACGCGCCGCAGCCAGCATAGACAGGAATGGCAATGCCGCACAAGGAGCCAAGAAAATAAAACAAGGAGTGAGGCAAAAATCGAAGACGCCTCTAAGGAACCACACTCCGGAAGTCTGCCCAACGACAAAGTGAGCCCAGAAACCCTAGGTTGTTTGCCCTAAACCCTTACGGGAGCGACAAAGTTAGTCTTCTTGTTCCACTCCCCATAGGCCTCGGCGCTGACGGACTGCCTGTTTTTTGCTTGCGCCTTTGCACTCGGCTGCAGCGATAACAAACTCAAGTGCACTTTGTCTGTTGCTTGGAAACACAAGAACAACCACTAAAATCATAACTACAGGCTGGCAATTGTTACCCTACGAACACCATAGGTAGCTTGGGCTTCTTATAACGTACACGATAACTTGTTCTATCTAATCCTTAAGAGTAACGCGTAATGACTCACACCCCATGCTGATGCTTCTGCAGTTGCTTCTGCTGCTGCCGCCACCAGTAAAAATGAGAGCGGTATAATACGTAGTAATACAATTCGTGTAGGTGTGTTCTAGCTGACTACTGCTACAGCAGAGGCTGCTGGCCGCAACTGCTGTTGCTGCTCACCACGGGAAGATCGTCTACGACGTCATCATCGCCTTCGTTGCTGTCCAAATCGTCCTCGGTCACTGTGAAAAGCAGTAACACAAGTAATTGCAGCAACACCGAAAACGCATGGCTGCTGGAAATGGCTACGACCGTTTAAGTAGCCGCTGCCTGATCCGGCAGTGCTTAAGAACCCTCAAACTGAAACAGAAGTTACACTTGCGGTGACAACAGCAATATCAGAAGCAGCAGGAGAAGCTATCACAACAGCAGTCACAGCGACTGAGAGAAGAACTGCACTTGCGGAAACACGAGCGTCAGAAGCAGCAGCACAACAGCAGTCAGAACGGCTGCAACGACAAAACGACAAAAGGCGCAGCAACTGCATCAGCAGCAGCAGCTACACAACTAGCAGCAAACGCAAAGCAGCAGCGACAGCAACAGATGTAGCAGCAGCCGCAACGCAGCAGCAGCAACTAGTTAGTTCCACCTATATCTCCCTCCCGCCCGCCGCCAACTCCAACAAAAACAAGACCACAGGGAAACGGAAAAAAGCACTAACTCATAGGCCGCATGCACCACGTGGATAGAATCGCCCACAGACTGGAGACCATCTGTGCGTCACTGTGCCTCAGGACGAGCAGCGGCAGCACGAGAAGCACGTGCATCAGCAGCAGAAGCAGCAGCTGCAGCTGCAGCAACGCACCTTGCTGCAGCGCTTTGGCCTTCTCCGGCTGGCCCTCCGCCACCGACCGGCCACCGGGCCTTCCCCGACTAAAGAGGCGAGAGGAAAAGACATAAACGTGAATGCAGGTAAACACTGTGTAAATGCACTTTATAGACAAGTACACGATAAAATCAAGAAAACGTCTGAATCCAAATACAAGTACACGCACACATCTACATTGAGAGAAATACACAGAAGCGCGCTGAAATGCACAAATAAACGAGCACATGCATTTATAATGCATTCGAGTATGCGCGTGCAAGTGCTGTGACAAATATATACTCAAACAAGACACTGACATGATAAACTGAAACGGACAAGCATACACGAACAGATATGTACACACGTGCAGAAGCAAGCGTAAGTGTAGCGGTGAACGACGGGACACCAAGACTCTGACAAGTAATGATAAGAAAAGGCCCACACAAAAATACTGCGCTAGGAGACCCAAAAGGCCACGGCTAGGTTCAAGAACAACGCTCTTGCGACCAGCAGCAGCAGTTGAGCTGCGGGAGAGCCGCATAAATTAAGCACCAGCGGCAGCCACCGGATAGCCCTCACGGTGCGAAAGCGCAAAGCACTTGTACTATGAATGCTACTGCCGCAGGGGCAACAGGAGCAACAGGAAACGGCAAAGGCGGTAATCGCGCGTTCAGAAGCAACAAGCTTTAGAATGATGAATATACCATAATGTAGATCAACAGCTGTATGCACACCTGAAGTGAGCGCAGTGCAGCGGTCTGCGCCAAATAATAGCCAGCAAACTACCATATGCGGGTGCTCTGTTTGTATACCCACGGACGAAAGCAAACGCATAGCAACATGTGCGGGTGCAGATACATGCATCTGTGGGGACAAAAGCACTGCAGCTAGACACGCGCAGACCTGAATTATGCTTGTGCACATACTGACATGAGCATGAACGTGAACAAATGCATCCACATAGATGAAGAATGCCCACAACGGGCACAGGCAACGTGCGTTTATGCAAACACATGCACCAGCATGCTCCTATTAAATACAAATACCAAAAGGAACACAAATATAAGCTTATGTATGTATTTATCCAAACAAATATGAACACACAGGCATGCAGGGAAGTACACCAATGTGCGTATGCGAGCACCGACGCACAAGGTGAACACAGAACTACACCTGCCGCCCACAATTTCTGACTAGAAAAGGGAAACAGGGAAATAGGATGAAGAAAAACTCGAACATAACGTGCAAAAGAAGCGACCTAGAGAGAATGTAGCACGGAAACTGCGTGATCAAAGCATGCAGACAAAAATATTGGACGGAAGTGGCGGCGGGCAGGTTCCAACCCCTAAACCCCAAAACCTGAACCCCAACCCCCCAAGCGCTCACACTGCACAACAGAGGTGGGGGCAGTTGCCTCCGCGTCATCGGCCTTGAGCCATCGCTGTGGCCTTTCGCTGTTGTTGGAATATTCCACAGTAAATAACACAACTAAGTATCAGTGTACAAAGTGGCAAGCGTAAGCTGACACAACTGAACTAGGGTCGGTACGGTAATACATAAAAGCAAATATGCATGAATGAAATTAGCAAGTAACCATGTGAGCCTGCCGTAGGTCAACAAGTAACCATGTGAGCCTGCCGTAGGTCAACAAGAAACATCAAGCTCAGCGCGCGACCACGGCAGGGGGAAGGGGCGAACTGCTGCAGCAGCTGCAGCCGTGTCAGCAGCAGAAACAGCAAAAACAAGAGCTCACCACTCGCACACGTTGCCCATTGTGTTGATGGGATTGTCACCAAACCCTCAGGTTCTGCGCAAACGCAGCAACACGTAGGTAATGCAGTTCTGCTGACTCTGCTGTTGCCGTTGCTGCGGCAGCAGCTGCTGCTGCGAATCCTTGCACCTGACGCCTCAAACGGCAGCGCAGCATAAGCAGCAGAGTGCACGTCCTTTCTGAAGCTGTTACTGCTGACGCCCTTCTCTTCTGCTGCAGTTTCTAATGCGGTTGCTCCTCCTAATGCTGCTGCTGATGCTACGGCACCACTTCGAGAACACCACTTCACGAACATAAGCAGCTAGTGCAGTGTGACTGGCGATCACTGTGCGTGAACGACTTTTTGTAGCTGCAGTTGCTACTGCTGTTGCTGCTGTGCACGGCTTAACAACCGGCACAGTGGCCGCCGAAACTGTCGTTGGAGCGCTTGCTGCTGTCGCCTAGAAGCATGTTCGTGCGAGCTATAGTATTCATTGCAAGAAGAAGCAGAAGAGGTCGCTGTAGCAGCAGCAACAGTCAGCAACAATCAGCAACAACAGCCACCATTGCCTTCCTCACCTAGAAACGGCGGCAGCAGCTCGAGAAGCAGCTAAGTCTAAGTTGCTGCAGCAGTAGCGCTTCCTAGGAAAAAGAGTTTTGGGATCTCAAGATATTAGAGTGCATATGCAGGAGGCGCCGCCGCAGCAGCCGCTCCCGCCGTGACAGTAGCAGCAGCAGCTGCAGCGGCTACTGCTGTCGCAAGGCAGTGAGTCGTAAAGGTGCAACTGCTCGTAGCATCCGTTCTATTTTCTCTATTTATGAAGTTCCGCCCCTAAATATTAAGATTTGGACTGTAAAAATGGGATATGGCTGCAAGCTTGTGGAGCATTCATATAGCAGGAGCTGCTGCTCCGCCCAGCTGCTGCAATGGCACACAAGCCAGTGGTACAGACACGACCGCTATGCAACTGCAAGCACCCCAGCCAAACTTAGAGGAACAATTTAACATTTTAGCTCAACTTGTTGATTTAATAAGTCTATAAACTCCGTTGGAAGCACTTCCGGGGAGCGGGCAGGGGGAATTGCGCACCGGGATCTGGAGGCACGGCATCTTGCATGCAAATGGATGAAATTGGCACATTGTTTACTTTTCTCGAGAGGCTAAGCATAACTTCATAAGGTGAAATAAACTTCGAGTCAGTACATTCGAGTTGGACAGATATACAGCACGATCCTGTGCTTCGTCTCACCACAGGAACGCAGCCTCACCCCCAACTAGCTGCAGCTAGCGGCAGCTAGCTGCGGCAGCTAGCTGCAGCTAGCCGGGGTGAGTCTTCCAGCTGTAAAGCAGCAGCGGCTACAGGCATCCACAGGCCGTTGCAGTGGCAGCGCAGAGGTGTCGTAACGAGCACTGGGAACTCAGCTACGTTCCTAACCTCCTGAGTGTGTGGCAATGCTGGCATCTGTGGCAGGGCTCAATGACCTATGGCGTAACCCAAGGCAGGGGCAAGTAAGTGCCACTCGGCTCAGCGGCCGTCTTGGCCACTACGATTAAGGCTGCGAAGTGGACATAATTCCTGACAGTTCAGTGTCTACTCTCCTAGCCAAAAAGCAAAAAGGTATATTTGGCCCCTGTCAGTGCAGCGCTGCTCGGTAGCTACCTCAGGCTTGGGGTGTACAAACACCGCAGACGCGAGATAGCTTCTCTTATGGCGCATGCAAGCCGCACATGTAGGTGAAAGGGAGGCTGGCAGCGCCGCATGGCCAATTCTGGCTCAAGACATCTTGCCTTCAAGATCCCCCCAAGTTAAACCGCAACGAAACCGCACAGCCGGGGAAGCCGCCAGAGGAACCGACGTCCGCAGCACTTCGTGGACCCATTCCCTGAGCAACAGCAGCATCAGCATCTCCATATGAGCGCAATCAGATGCTCTCCCAACGTAACGCTCGATGCTGCAGTACTTACTGCACTAGCTGTTGCAGCAGCTGCTTTAGTAGGAGTCACTACACCAGCAGATGCTGCTGGCCAGAGCGCCGTTGCATCATCACATAAATGACATGTATCTTCGTGCGTGCTCACGTTTCAGTACGAGCCGAACACTACGGGATTGTATATATTTATCAAAGATACTACGCCATACGTACAGTGTGTTGGACAACCCTGTGGCTTCTGCTTCTAGAAGGAAGCCATCTCGCAGCAGCAGCAGCGGCAGGCATCGAGGCTGCCTAAAGAGCGATGAGCAACACGGAGTCTGCCCTTGTTGCTGCTGTTGCTGCCTTGGGAGCATTCGCTGATGTTGCCGCTGCAGGAGCAGCAGCTGCTGCTGCCGCTTGTGGGCGTCGGAAACCGCATTGCAGACTGACAGCAAAGAGGCCTTTACCACTTCTGCTGCGGCAGCCTTCAGGCAGCGTCTACAGCAAAAGCCGAAGCCAGAAAAGTAACAGCAGAAAGACAGCAGCAGTATAAGTGAGAACAGGAGCAGAAAGCTAACAAAGCAGATGAAGAAACAATGACTGGAAAACAGCACCAGCAATAATGGCAGCCGCAGCAGCAAGATAACAAAGCAGGCGAAGTATCAATGGCAGGAGAACACCAGCGGCAGTAGTGGCAGCAGCAAGAATAGAAGAAATGGCTGCGGCATACATCATCGCGCCCTCAGGCAGGGAACATTTTAACTTTAGCGGAGCAATAAGGCCAAACTGTATGTACAACTGAGCTACCGGAGACCCACCCACCTTTGCCACCGCTTGTCTCCAGTCGCAAAGCTGACTCCAAAAACTGTCACCGCTCTCCCGTGTGACTCACAGCGGGAAGTCCACAAATTCAATGCATGAGCCAATACCTCCTGAGGAGAAAGCCCCTGCTGCTGCTGCTGGCCTTGCTGTTCTTGTTCTTGCTTCTGCTTTTGCTCTGACTGTTTGTTTTGCTGAAGCATGAACACACAGCAACTGGAGCTCTCTAGCCAGCAAAAGCAACAAACGAAACGCACGACAGATACACACTTCAGCAGGATAATGATGCGGAACTGGCAGTACGCAGTAATGCCAAAGTTGCATTAAGAGCATCGGCTGACTTGGGTATGGTTGTTGGCGCTGCTGGGTGGAGGCTGACGCAGCAACTGAAGCAACGCTGCATTCAACTCTGCTAATGCATCAGCTTTCGCCGCAGCAGCAGCAGCCGGCGCTTCTGGTGCAGCTAATGTAGGCTTGCTGCTGTTCCGCCGCAACAACTGCAATAAGGGCATGTACCCTGACAGGTGGGCGAGTACAATCAGCTGCAGAGAAGCAGCACAACGCAACAAAAGCCCTAACAAAAGCATTCATAGAAGCAACTGCTGCAGGGCCAGAGCCTCTGCCGCAGCAGTGACAGCAACGTACCTCTAAATGCTGCAACTCTGCAGCAACTAAAAGGAAGCCTTCAGTGACACCCACAACATTTCTCACGTCAAATATACCTACTGGAGGAAGAGATGCAAGCTGCGGCTGTTCGCGCTGCAGCTGCTGCAGCTGCTGCATCTGCTGTGTCTGTTGGCACTGCTTCTGTTGCTGCTGATGCTGCTGCGCTCCATACCGCCACGCGTTTAGCCTCAGCGGAGCCTCCAAACGGAACAGTAGCGACGCAGGGAGAACCAACACTTCGTGGTCTCTTTCGCTATCAATATTTTCCGGTTTTTCTCTTGCTTTCTCAGTTGCTGTCGCTGCTTCTGCTGCTGTGGCGTGAGATTTGTGCGTCGGATACAGCCGCACTGCGGCCACCCATGAAGAAGCCTTTTCCTCTGTTTCCACCTGCCACTTTTGCTGTTCCTGGTCTTGCTGCCTATGTGGCCATACCTGCTGTAGCTTCTGCTTTTGCTGCCCCTGCTGCTTTTGCTGCGCCTGTTGCTGCATGCCAGCCTGAAGCTGAATCTCTCGGCGGGTCCATAGGAGCTGCCCTCGAGGGCAGGTGGCGCTGTTGCTGCAGTGCCTATTCGCACTGCTTCCGCCTATCCTGATGTTGGACTCTTTTAACGCTGCGGGATGTATATAAACGTCAAAAGACTCGGATTTGAGTCCAGGCGGCAGCTGCTGCTGTCCTTGCCGCTGTTGCTGTTGCGTCTGCTGCCCTCTCTCTAACAGTACTAACAGGACCGCATCTGCTGGGTGCCTGAAACGGGATTCCGCTGTTTTCAGCTGCTGATTTTGCAGCCGGAGTGTAAGAATCATCAGTTCTTCGTGTAACGTTTGCTGCTGCAAACTTTTGAGGGTTTGCTGCGTTTCGGCACCTACAGCAGCAGCTTGGAGGGCACCGGGCAACTGTAAGGACACCCGCCACCCTCCTGCTGCTGTTTCAGCGTAGCACATGCGGAGCCGCGGTAGAAGGCGCTCGGGAGCCGCCCGCAGCTGCTGCCGCTGTTGCTGCTGCTGTTGCGCTCCTGAACTACATACGCCTGTGCACAAGGGGTGATGCAGGCAGCAGTATGCAGCAGTAGCAGCTGCGGCATTGATAGCCGCTGCATCGCCAACTGCAGTCGCGGGAGGCGTTGCTGTTAGCACAGCGGGAGGAGTCTGTTCCGCTGCTGCTGCTATGGCAGCAATGGTTTGCTGCATCGGCTGCAGCGTGGTGTAGCAGCAGAGAATCCAAGTCAACGGGTGTTGGAACCTCAAGCGGCGAAGCAACGAGGGCACCTGCCTCAGTGGCAGCACACACGTATGCGAACAAGCTCACTACAAAGCATTCGGTGCGGCAGAACCTCTAAGCAGCAGCAGCAGCACGCAGCGCAACAGCAGTGACACCAGTGCAGGAGGAGAACGAGCGTACGTCCTGTGGGAGTAGTAAAACATGCGCAGACTCCAGAAGAGCCTCATCACCAGTGTTTCTGTTGCTGCTGCTCCCAGTGCTGTCGCCGTCACCAGGCAAAAGAAGCTGCAGTACCTCGGGAGTCTGCAGCAGTACAGCTCTAAGCGCTTCCGAATCTGAAATGACGAACGGACGGCCCACTAGCTGAGCTGCTGCCTCCTGCGAGACACATGGAAGACAATGTTTCCTCCAGCCTCGTTGTGGTTACTGCTGATATGTAACTGCATGGAAACGGAAGCAGTTGCTAATACCGGCGCACAGCTGTCATTTCTCCTGCAGCTTTTCAAAAAGCTACCCGCTGTTTAGGGCACTGTTACAACACCTCCTGCTGCGAAAAGCGTAATTGTTGGTGCTGGGGCTACTGATTCTGGATATGTCAAACCTGCAGGCTTCGAAGACAACGCGCCCCTCTTTCCAGAAGCTGGTGTAATGGCTTCAGTAGCAGCGGTAGTCCCTGCTGCTGCATGCGAAGAAGATGCAGCGAGAGTGGATATTCGAGGTGGAGGTACACCTCGAAGAGGCCTGCATCTGCCAGTTTTTCGCCCATCACCTAGAGGAAGAGCAGGAGCAGTTGCGACACAGGAAACCGCAGCACATGTCAATGAACAAGTCAACGAGACGCACACATATCTGCACAGTCAGCAAACGGCCAAAAGCAGTAATGCTGACGTTGCTGCTGCAGGTGCTTCTGCTAGAACCGTTGCTAAGCTTGCTTCTGTACACGCCAGCGTACTGCTAGAAGGCCAAGAAGGCAGACACATTCCCAGCAAGCAGCGGCAGCGAGGGACATTAACCATTCTTGGCTGCTGATTCCTCTGCTGCTGTCTTCGCCGCCGCTAGAATGCGTCGTGAAACTGACTCCATAAAGGGAACACCATGCCTCAACAGAAACAGGAGCTGCTGCCTCATCAAAAAGATCCGGAGCAGCATCAACTTTTGTTGCTCCAGATGCTGCTGCCGCTGGCGTTACTTCTGTTGCTGATTGGATGCATTCCTGCAGCCGTTCACCCGCATGGCTACTGGCTGTCCCCGCCAATGCAGCAGCTCGCGTTCTCCGTTGTTGTAGCATTGCATGAGACAGCTTGGGGTCCATAAGCTTACTAAAGCTCGCTGTACACCCGAGATAAGGCATTAGCAAGCTCCATTCGCTGGCATCTGCCACAGCAAGACAGTGCCGTCTATCTGCTAACCACTGGTTTATTAGAGCAGGAAAGCGCAATGCCGCCTTGCTAGAACCTCCGCTGTTGTTCACTATAGGCCTCAGCGAAGGAACAACAAAGCAGCCGTCAAGCGGAGAAACAAGAAGTAGCGCGACAGGCACTGTCGCTTCTGGCCTTGCTGCTGGTGTAGTCCCTGATGCTCCTAAATGCTCTCCTGGTAAAGTCTTTGCTTTCTTAGTAGTGGCAGCAGGAGCAGGAACACCTTCCAGGGTCTGTCTGTGCCGAATTCGGGACCCATCGGGGCCTTCAGGAAATTCCTCATCGCTGCCGCTGCTGCTACTGCCAGTGTCGCTACTGTCGCTGCTGCTGCTGCTATCGCTGAAGTCCCCGCGGCCCCTGGAATCCCGTCCTGCAGCAGAAGCAGCAACTGTAGCAGCATCTGCGGGAGGCTCACTCCACAACATACACGCGGCAAAAAAAGAAGATCGCTCCAGTGCTGCAGCCAGCTGGTTATTGCGGCTGTTGTCACTGTTGCTACTGCTACCACTGCTGCTGCAGATTTTTGGCAGCAGTAGTGCGTCATCAATTGAGAAACGCGTGTTGTTTCCCACACGATTCACTTTGATTTTCCCTGTTCTTTTGTCGGGGGTTTTTGCTTCTGCAAGTCCACCAACTTCTGACGCTGCTGCTGCTGCGCGCAGCGGAGCTCCATCTTGCAGGGGGTTCGCTTTAGCAGAGGGCCTCTGGGCAGTCAATTGGGAATCGTTGCAGCAGCAAAGAGCCGAAAGGGATGGCCAGGGTAGCCGGCGCAGAGGCTGCTGCTGCTGTTGCTGTTGTTGCTGCTGTGGCTGCACTGAATTTGGGTGCATTTGCCGTTCCGCATCCGGGGCATGACTTTGTTGCGCCGTCTGCTGTGGCATCTGCGCCTGCCGTTTCGGCTTTTGCTCCGCCCGAGATTCCTCTAGGCACCGCTTATGCCTTTGGAGATTCGCTATCCAGTCCGGCAATCTCTGACGCCCCTGTTTTGGCTCTCCGTCAGATGTTGTCTGTTGCTGCTGGAGCTGCGGTAGTTGTGGTTTGTTCGGCTGTTCATGGTGCTCCAGCTGGTCCTTTGAAAGGGAACAAATCAGTTTGTCACTCGTCTGTGTTCCCTGCTGGTCATGCTTTTTCAGCAACAGCAGTTGCTGCTGCTGGGTACGTGGCTCGTGGTGGAGGCGCAACTGAACTTTCTGCTGCTGCTGTTCGGCATTCTTGCAATGCTGTTGCCGCTCCACAAGGTATTGCTGCGGCCCCTTTCGCTCCCCCATATTTTTTTGCTGCGGCAATCTCTGCACCTGCAGGCGCATCTGCTGTTGCATTGGACTATATTCTTCGTGTTTCTCTCGTTGCTGCTGCGCATGTTGCTCTTGTTTCTGTTGCTGCCGTTGCTGCTGCGTATGCTGCTCCTGTATCTGTTGCTGCCGTTGCTGCTGCGCATGCTGCTCCAGTATCTCTTGCCGCCGTTGCTGCATCAGGTGTTGTTGATGCATGAATCGCTGCTGCACCGGTTGGCAATGGTGCTCTTCCAGGTGCTGCCCCTGCAGATTGTGCTGCTGTTGCTCTATTAAATGTTGTTGCTCCACATATTGCACCTCCAGATGCTGCTCCTGCAAGCTTCGCCGTTGTTGGCGTATAACATGTTGCTGCTCTGTAGCTTCCTGCTCCAGACAGTGTTGCTGCTGTTCCTGCTCCTCGCTTTGGTTTGTTGTTGCCTCCCTTGTGGGCTGCTTTTTCTGCTGCTGGTGCTGCTGTTCCAACTGCTGCAAGGCTTTCTGTGGCTTTCTCGCCTACAACAAAGCGAACACTCTCGGCCACTACAATGAGCGGCGGTAGCAGTAGCCGGCAGTTGCAGTGGCAGAAAAAAGCGAAGTCAAGAATAAAGAGCTCAATGCAGCAATAATGCCAGAAACATTAGTGAGAAGCAGCACGGATGACACCATCCATCCGCTGAGTTGGAGAGTTCCGACGCTACAGGAGTAAAAGCCGATGCCACGAACTGAAGCAGTAGCAACAACGCTATTCCCTCAACTCGTACACCAATATAGACCCTTAACAGTAGAATTCCACAGAAAAAGCTCCAGACGCAGCAGCAGCAGCAGCACGAGACTCACCCTTTTCCTGCAGTACCTTTTCAGTCCCCTGAGGATTTTTCTTGTTAGGTCTGACGCTGCCCTGTTGGCGTGCAGGACGATTTGCTGCAGCGGGGAATGGCGGAAGTGAGCAGCTAGCAGCCGCAGCAGCTTCTGCGGCGTCACTGCTGCTAGCTGCTTAGGTGTATGCACATTAAGGTGTTGCTGCAGCAGGCGCGCGACTGGCAAAGATATGCCGTCAACCTCCAGTAGCTCTTGCAGCTGCTGCTGTTCGGGAGCCTCGTGCAGTAACAGCCGCTGCCTCAGCTGCAGCAGCAATAACGCAACAATCCAATGGCCCATCCGGTCGCATAGTGAAGCAACGAGAGAAGTATTCAGCAGAGCCTGATGGTGCACCTGCTGCAGTTGCCCCTCCCGCCAGCCAAAACTCTTCGCCACTTGTTGCAAGGGGACTCCTCGTAGCAGAGAGACTAGCGCAAGCGCTGCGCGAAGTCTTACAAAGTCCAAGGGGCCCACAGTGGGCCCCTGACGGCTTTCTCCGGCAGAGCAGCACCCAAAAGCATGTGTGCCTTGACCCCTTGGGATACAGTAACGTTTCTCAGGGCTTGGGGCAAGTGTTCCCGCCGCTGCATATTCTCTCTCAGGTGCCGCTGGCCTTTGTTGTTGATGCTGTTGTTGCTGTTCCTCGTGCTCTTTGCAGGCACACTTTGAAGCAGCTGCCATAATTGGTTTGTGGCTAGGTCGACGCATGAAGTCCCTCAATTGCAGCAGGCCTACCCCCATTTGATCTAATGCAAGAAGCTCGGAAGGGCGCATGCGGAGCATCGCCCTCTCCAGGTGTCTCAGATCGTCAGCTGTCAGTGCAGCAGCAGCAGCGGCTGCTGCTTCTGCCTCGCGTCCTCCTGCTGCTGCCGCGGCCGCTGCCGGTGGCAGCGGCATCGTTGGGGCCACCAAAAGGGCAAGGGGGATGTCATCGTGCAGCGCCAGTCTGCTACTTGCTGCAGCAACACGGTAGCAAGCTGCTGCACCCTCTGCCGGCGACATAGCAGCAGCTGCAATGGCTCTTCCTGTTGCTGTGGCCTCATAATGCCCAGCTGCAAAACGTACCAGGCCAAGACGGACCAGTGAAGAGACGGCCTCAGCAGTCTCCCTTTGCACTAGTAAAGCTAGCTCCCGTTCCGAATGACGCTGCTGCTTTTGATGCTGCATCTCCTGCTGCTGTTGTTGCACTTGCTGTTGCACTCTGCTCCGTTGCTGTGTCACAAGAAATGTGCAACAAACCAGCAGCGCCAGGTCCTTGTTGCTGCCGCTGCAGCGAAGATCACCTCTGCTGCAGCTGAGGGCTCCCAAGATGAGTCGCTGCAGGCCGCTGCTGTCGGCCAGCAGAGCACTTTCAACTTGTGGAGTTCCACGCAGCAGTAGATGCTTGACTTCCTTCTCTTCTGAGGCTTTGCACACCACAATGGCCCGGCCGCCTTTCTGCTGCTGGGTCTGCTGTTGTTGCTGCTGCTGCTGCTGAGTCTTGTCTTGCATGCGGCCTGCTCTGCCTGCCATCTGTCTAAAATGAACCGAGTCTAAGAAGTTGCTGCCGATGTGGGGAGAGTCGAATAGCACAGAGCTGCACAAAAATCGCAGAAATGCGCTGCAGAAGCTGCATCTAAAAGACAACAGCAGCAACATAACGCGCGACAATAATATCAGCTGCTGCTATCATGCCCATTTGATACGCACAGCGTAGAGCCGCGACCAGTTGGAGCAGCTCATGCTAGATCTGCAGCACCGCCGTTTGGATTGTCACCACAAGAGCAGCAGTTGAAACACCACACGCACAAGTTTAGCAGCAGTGGTAACAACAGCAATAGCAGCAGAATCGGACTCGCATGGAAAGTTAACACCAGCTGCCAGGGTCGAAGTTGCCGCCAGCACTTTGACGATGCCTTCTCTGAAGAGAGATTCTGCGAGGCGTCTCTCCTCAGAAGTGAGGCCAGCGTGATGTATAGAAACCCCAGCAGAAACAGCAGAAACAACAACGTCCTTAACGGAACCCCCTTGTAGCACTGCAACACTGCGGAGACGACGCATGCGAGCATCTGCAGCAGCTGATGAGAGAAAATGGAACTTCTGCTGCTCTTGGTGTTGTTGCTGCTGCTGCTCCAAGCACCGCCGCAGTAAAGGTATGGCGTAGTCTGCGGCTAGGACTGCGACTGTCTCTGCTGCAGCTTTGCTGCGGCAGAAGATGAGGACGCTATTGCCCTGCTGCAGCATCAGCAGCAGGAGCCGGAGCAGCGGCTCACGCGCCATAGCAGTCGCGATCGATGAGCGAGCAAATTTTCTGCCGATGGTCTGGTCCTGATGCTGCTGCTGCTGCTGATGCAGCTTCTGCAGCAGTGGCGCCATTGATGGCGGAAGTGCAACTTCCGGCCAGGGCTGCTGGGGGTTAGCGGCGGCAGCAGCAACAGGCTTCGTGAATAAACGCACCTGCAGATGCGCGTTTGTTGCTGTCACTCCCTTAGTGCCCTGGCCACCTTTCCTCTTCACTGTAGCAGCAGGAGCTCCACTACAGCAGCAATATGCTTCTTGCAGAGGCAACGGCCTGTGTTCGTTGCAGTAAACAGCAGCAGAGAGCCATGCAGCTACCTCAGATATATTGCTAAGCGTGGCCGACATTCCCACAACTTGTATGGGTTGCAGCGGCTGCTGCTCGTGTTGCCTCTGCTGCTCCTGTTGCATCAACAGCAGCTTAGTGTTGCAATAAACAACTTGTGAAAGCAAACATTCCAAGAGAGCGCCTCTCGTCGGGTCTCCAAGTGCATGCAGCTCGTCCACCACAAGTAGCCCAAGCCGGTGTAAAAGCAGATTCTTCTCTGCTAGCTGCTGCAGCAGCGCTGCTGCCTTTTCAATGGTGCAGAAAGCAACATCAAAGGCGGCCGGGTCTGTTGCTGCAGCCTCAACGCTCGCGGTATCTCTGCTGCAGTGGTGTAGTGCCACGACCTTCAGGGGCAGGCCTGCAGCAGCAAACAAACGCTGCAGTTTCCGCTGTTGCTCTTCTATCAGAGAAACGAATGGCAGCACAACGACGGCTCTTCTCGGCGGATGCTTGCAGCAGCCCCCTACATTCTCAGTTGATGCTGTTTCTGCTGCTACTGTTGACAATGGCGCTTGCGTGGATGTGTGTTGTGTGATCCCGTTAGCGCCACCAGTAGCTGCAGTCACTGCGGAGGTCGGCCACTGCAGCTGCAACTGCTGCTCTGCTCGCTGTTGCTGTTGTAGTGTGTCTAGCGGTGGCATATCCAGCAAACCAAATATGTGTCGCAGCAACAGAAGCTCGGCAACAAGGCCTTTCCCTGCACCTGTAGGTGCAGAGTACAGTATGCTCAGGGAGCCATTGAGTACCCTCGGCAGTCCATTATTAGAAGTTGCTGCTGCTGCAACTGCTTGTGATTCGACCCAGCGCAACGACATTCCTTCTGCAACAGCAGCGGCTCCAGCCGCTGCTGAGGCTAGCTCACGTTCGTTTTCACTATTAGATGCTGTTCCTGGCTCTGCCATTCCCATTGCTCGCTCTTTTAGTGAAGCACCGGAGGCAGCATCGCCAGCAGCAGCAGTGTCTGGGATACAGCATGAAACAGAGTGGATATTTTCAAGAGCAGCAACTTCGTCTGCAGCAACTGCAGGCGTTGCTGTTGCTGCTGTTGTCGTTTCGGAATGGGTTGCTGCAGGTGACTGGGAGACAAGAAGGCAATCTCGTTGCCACTGGAGCACGCGACGGATCCCTCGAGTCTCCCCAAGGGCCTTAATGAGTTGGGTAATGGGCACGAAGGCACCCAGAAGTAGCTTCTCTGATGAATCTCCAGACGCACCAACAGCTGCGGCACTGCCCCTTCCTCCTGAACCTCCATGGTTGTGATCCTGCGCCGTGTGTTGTGACTGCTGCGGTTGCTGGGGCAGTCCTTGCGGCTGTTGCTGCTGTTGCTCTCGCGGCAGCGGCGTTCTCTGCTGACCTTGCAACGACGGTGGCTGTGGTGGAAGGGCGCGCGCCATGCTTGTGCTGGTGAAGCCTCCCAAGTGTTCTTGCTGCTGCCGTTGTTGTTCTTCTTGGTTTTGGTCGCGTTGGTCGGGGATGCACTGCCATAGCACTTCCTGCAGCTGGGCAGCGGCCACGTATGGCTGCTGACGACGAGGCCCAAGCTCTTGCTGCTGTTGTTGTTGCTGCTGCTTGTGTCGCTGCAGTGAGTGTTGCTGAAAATGTCGATCGTGCAGCGACGGTTGCACCTGTAGCTGTTGCTGTTGCCGCTGCAGCAGCAGATGTTGCTGGTTCAAATCATCATGACGTTCAGCCTGCCCTGGGTGTTGATGCGGCTGCTCATGCAACTCCATGCGCTGATGGTCCAGCAGCTGATTCTGCTGCTGCTGTCGCTGTGGGTGTTGCAGCTGCAACACAGGATCGCGTTTTAGCTGTCCAGCGGGAGCCTCTCCGAGTGGGAAGGCTTGCTGCGGCAGCACTTGCTGCAACGGGGAACTCGGGCATTGCGGTAGCTGTAGCTGGAACTGCCCACGTTCTCCCTGCAGGAGCGGCTGCAGCTGTGCACAGCGCAACGTCGAGTGCTCCTGTTGCTGGCGTTGCTGCTCTTGCTTCTGCTGCAACTGCGGCTGGCACTGCTGCTGCCGTTGGCACAGCTGATGCTGTTCGCTGCGATTGGCGTGGCGTTGTTGAGGCAGCAAGGAGCGCGGCTGCGGTAACGCATCCGAAAGGCTTTCCCCGAGCAGCCGCAGACTCTGTGGTGCGTGGTGCGGCTGCAAGCCCAGGGGGCACTCCGGGGGACCCTTAAGTGATTCATGATACAGCAGTTGCTGCTTCCGTCGCGGGGGCACAACCTGTTGCACGGGCTGCTGCTGCTGCTGCTGCTGAAGTAGTTGCTGCTGCTGCTGTTGCTGCCGCTTCAGGGACCCCAGCGCTTCGAACTCCGGCTGCAGCTGCGGCTGTTGAAGCGGCAATTTCGTTTGCAGTTGCAGCTGTTGGGGTCCCGGCGGCTGCTGCAATTGTTGGGGCGCAACCTGTTGCAGGGGCTGCTGCTGCTGCTGGTGAAGTACCTGCTGGTGCTGCTGTTGGTAGAGCTGCACAGACCCCAGCGATAGTAGTTCCGGCTGCAGTTGCGGCTGTTGAAGCGGCAGTCTCGTTTGCAGTTGCAGCTGTTCGGACCTCAGCTCCAGCTGCAGTTGTTGGGGCTGCAGCTCTTGACCCTGCGTTTGTGGTCGCTTCTGTTGTTGCTTAGGCTGCGGTTGGAGTTGCCTTTGCTGCTGTTCAAGCTGCAGCTGCTGTTTCAGCAGTTCCTGTCGAAGCTGCTGCTCTGGCATATATTGAGGGTGCAGAGGCTGCCCCAGTTGGAATCGCTGTTGCAGTCGCTGCTGCGGATGCACCTGCGGTTGCGGATGGCACAAAAACTGCTGCTGCTGTTGCTGCTGCTGGGGCGTGTTTCCAGCCATTTGCACTGCCAATTAGTGAACTACCGCGGCTGGGAAGGCGAATAAGAGTGCAGCAGCAGCAGAAGCTGCAGCTGACTTCTCTAGCCGCAATGACTCCATTGAAATGTCCCAAGTAAGAAGCGTGTTTCAGTACATGAGGTGTTGCAGCTGCTAGTGGCGTTGCTGACACCGCAGCAGCAAGTTTTCTGCCACAGATGTCGCCACAGTTGTGGTGCAGAAGTTTGGAGGGTTTAGCGCCCTTGCTTGATTGAAGAACCATTACAGCTTTTCTTGCAGGCTGCTGCGGCTGCTGTTGTCGGCTGCGGTTTGCATGCATACGTATGTCGGCAGCAGCAGTACCACAAGTAGACGAAAAAACAACAAAATCTATGCGTTGCTATTACAGTCTGTACACTGTCTTTGTTCTCCTTTGAGCCCTTCATATTCTGTTGCAGCAACAGCAGTTTGCTGCTCTTGCGGCTTTGGGCAGACTTAGGGTCTGCCATTACCTGGTAGTACCACTGATTTCTCGGAGCTGCTTTGGCATCAGCAGCTGCGATGACGTGTGTATTAATTGTGCTATTTTTACGCATTGTTTTAGCTGCAGAAGCCGAAACTTACAGAAGCAGCACGTCGTAGCCTTCAGTGGAACCTTCTGTTCCTCTCTAGGCTGCTCTTCAGCCTGATCCTTAAGCCTGGGACACGGGCCGCGGCTGCAGCGCTCCTACGCCATCAGCAACAAAAATGCGGAAAGCACAGTAAAAAGGCCCTTGATGCTGCGGTAGAGTCGCCCAGCAGCTCTCTGCTGCGGCGGCATTGCTGGGGGTGGCATATTTCCTGCTTGCAGCAGGAAGTATGAGGCCCTCACAGCCAACGCAGCAGCGACTGATCAGCTGCAGCGAGGAGCAGCGAAACTCTCAAGATCAGTGCCATTCTGCTCCAGAAGAAGTGTCTGGCCATCGCGATGGAAGATCCGGACTCGAGAGTGGGCCGGCGGGACGACAGGGCCCCACAGCAGCAGAGCACAAGCTCTTGCTGCAACTGCTTCAGGAGCAGCAGGAGCAAATGGTCACCTCTCGACAATGCATTCAACAGATGATACGACAGCAGCAGCGACAGATCATGCAGTGGCAACAACAACAGCAGCAGCAGCAGCAACAGCAACGGCTGCCTTGGGTACTAGACAACCTCAAGAAACTGCTGCCTCCTCAGTTATTTTCTTGGCTTGTGAAGACAACAACAGAAAACATCAGACGAAGCATTCATGGCGATAGTAGCGGCAGCAGTAGTAGCATCAACGGTAGCAGGAATTGCAGCAGCAACAGCGGCAACAGCAACTGCATCACCAGCAGCACAGCAGACGGGGGCGCACATCTCGCTGCAGCGCTTCGACAGCTCCTGGCGGCAGTCCTAAGAGACCCATCAACTCTTCAGTTCGCCGCTCCTGCTGCAGGTGAAACACCAACAACTGCTCCAGCAGCAACAGCGAAACCAATGGCTTCTTCGCCAGCTGCAGCACCCGTTGTAGCACCAGCTGTGGCACCAGCTGTGGCACCAGCTGCAGCACCAGTTGCAGCACCAGTTGCAGCACAAGCAGAGACAACCGTTCCGTTTCGAGCTCTTTCAAATGGCCGCAAGAAGCAGTTGAAGCAGCATGAGCAACAGCAGAGTGAGCAGCATCAAACGGCTCAGCCTCGAGGCCGTGGCCGTTCCCGACTTGCTGCAGCTTCGTCTCACCAACAGCAACAGCAGCATCAGGGTGAAGGTGAGGGGTCGGACTGGCTGTTGCGGTACGAGGGCCGTAGGCTGGGCATTTCTCTTCGCCGCGAATCTGTTGAGCATTCCTTCGACCCAAGATACACCCACAACGTTAAGTTGTCCCCAGATAGGAATACAGCCACAGGTAGCTCAACTACAGCGCCGCTTGCTAGTTGTGATCGTGCTAGTGCTGTTGTTGTGCGTGGTTGTGATGTAGCATCGTTTGTGCCGCGACAGCTGCGATTGTTGCCTGCCGCGCTGCTGCTGCCGCAGCAGCTGTTTTCCTGAAAGTTGCATTGCCCGGTTTTTGACTAAGCCGGCTCATGAGGACTCTGCTGCTCCTCATCTTGGTATATTGCTGTGGCTAATTATATTTTTTCGCCGGTGCAACATTTGCTTTTGCCTGAGCCAGTGTTTGTCTCGCCTTTTCTAGCTCTGTATTTGCGTTTGTGATGGGCCTCTTATCGCAATAATGACATGTCGACGGCGCCTGGCTGTTACAGCAGCTTCAGCTTAGCTTGAGCATGTAGTTGCTGCTGTTAACTGCTGTTTTTGTGGCTTTACTTCTGCTGCTGATGCGACTGGTGCAGGTGGACGAAACTGGGGCAGCTCTCTGTCACGCTGCTGTTGCAGTTGGGGCTCTTTCTACTTCGAGGTCAAGGTGGGCCCTTTGGGGCCTCACAGTGGATCAGGCCCCTCCGGAGGCATTATTTACGCAGCAGACCAGGTGCCCAACTTGCCCATCAAGGGTTGGGGCCCGGCGAAGACAACAAAGCAAGTGGCAATGGTAAGACAGAGGCACAGGTAGTAGTAGGCAGGAAGCAATAGAACTGGAGGCAGACAGTGAACTGGAGACAGGTGAGTCGAGGGCAACAAGAAAAGGGGAAGTAAAAACAGAAGGATAGAAAGGATACAAGTGAATTTGATGGAATTTGGCCTTTTCTTACGATCGGCATGCAGCTAAGATCTTGCAGGATAGCGTTCGGTCTTCAAGGCTAGGCATTGGTTTCTGCGGGCTCAGGAATATGAAGATGAATTTGTTGTTGGCCCTCACAACGCCCTCGGTCCCTGTTTACGCATCGGCGTGTCCTCTCGCTTATCTCCTCCGCTGGCCCCTTTGGGTTCCAACCCGTTTGGTTACGCGATTGGCTCCTACTGTGAGATCCCCCAGCGCGAGATAGAGTCATCACTTTCTGAAGAACGGTGCAGCTGCAGCTGCAGCACATGTGGAAACATATGCAATATCAAGTCGAGCCCTAGTGACACCCCCAGTCTGCGCGAGATTAAGCTAGTGAGAGGAGCTCCCAGTCGCCGGGGCCTCTTCGTGGTGACTCGGGGCCGTCGAAAACGCCTGAAGCGCTCAGACATATTCTTTCCAATGCAGCCCCCTTGTGACGAGCCTTTAGGACCACAAGGTTCTACAGAGGCAGTAGAGGCGGTAGAGGGCGGTAGTGCGGGACAGCACCTTTCACCCCCTACAGATGAAGCAAGCGACGATCTTGCTGCAGCTGCGCTGGATGCAGCAACAGCTGCGGCTGCCGCTAACGTTGATGCAGGGTCTAGGAAGGGAGGGTTGTGCAGATGCGGATGCGCGGCGTGCGGAGACCCCTATGCGGGTGCCTCCAGGGCCTCTCATATGTCTGCTGCTGCGCCTGCTCTACGTGATGGAGACATTGTCGGCTGTTTCGTTCATCTACCTGGAAGGCCTCCAGCCACTCTGGAGGACCCTCGAGGCCGTCCCAGTCTTTGGCGGTTCTTGCAGCAAGGTGAAAAACAGTTCAGGGGGAAGAGAAAATGGGTGGTGGCTGTACGCCTTGTGAGGTATCTTTTGTTCACAGACATTGTTGGGTTGTCTAGGCTGTTCCTGGGGTTGATGAGTTTGCTTGTTGGCAGTAGAGCTTCATGAGATCCACTGAAGCCGTTGTGGCGAAGGGTGAATTTCGAATTTCATTTTTTCCTCACCGTGTCTTATCGTTGTATGCCTTTGTGTCATTTGTGTGTGCGTTTCAATGCTTTTCTGATGTGTTTGTCTTGTCTGTGCTTTCTTATGCACCGATTTTCTGAATTCTCCCCTTGACTTGCTTCTTTCTTTGACTGTGCCTGCGCCCAGATCTATATAGTTTTATCGTCTGTCTGTGTGGACTAAAGCCTATCCGTTTCCTAGTTATTTTTTTTCCTTCGAAGCCTGTGTGTGTGCATGGCTTTCTTTACTGTCACCTTTTTTGAACACATGGGACAGCCTTTCCGTTGTTTTTTTGCGTCTAACTACTTGTTCAGGGCTCTTGTGTGACGTGACGCACGAGTCCACTTTGCCGAAGGGCGTCATTTATCCCCGTTCTTTCATCTCCTTTTCTGTCAACGGCTGCGTCTACCACAGAGTCCTGGGGCCTCTGCTTTGCTGTGAGCTGCACCCAGCTGTCTCCCTCTTCAATGGGGCCTCTGCTACCCTCAACTTAGGCCCGAACTTTGCCTTCCTCCCGCAGGAGCTCCGGCGCTACTTCAGGTGACGCCCTGGAATTTGTGCTGATACTGCTGCGATCTTCCGTGCCTCTGTTGTTACCGCTGGTGAACGCTGCATTTGCTGCTGCTGCAGAGTTAGATCAGAACTGTTGTTGGAACTTCCGACGCTACTGCTCCGCAGCGTGCCACTCCCCATGGCAGATATACCGTGGCTGCTGCAGCTGGTAGAAGACTATGAAAGTTGTGTCTTTTCTTCCAGAGCGTTTGTTACTGGTTCTGCTTTTACTGCACTCAGGCCTGCAAGGGAGATGCTCACCTCTGTGTACCCGCTGAAGCACGACCTTGTGAAGTTTTACTTGCTTGCGGCTGACAGCAACAGTAGCGGCAACAACAGTAGAGAGGACGAAGCGGATGCCAGCAGATCCTCCAAGCGACTGCGGACCATCGCGGAGGTTGAAGGCATGAAGGACGAAGCGCCAGAGGGACAGCAGCAACAGCCACTGCGTTTCGTCCCATTTGATGAGGCGACGCATCTTCGCAAGCTAAAGGCAGCAGCGCCGCAATTTCCGTTGTGTAGCGCATCCATGCAGCACCAACAGCAGCGGCGGTTACAGCGTCAACAGCAGCAGTTGTAAAGGCAACAGTAGCAAAAGCAGCAACAGGATACTCAGCAACCGCAGCGACTGCAGAAAACAAGTCCGCACGGATAGGCAGCTCTGTTTTAGGCAACCTATTCTGCCCTGTTTCGCTCTAACGGGCATGGGGAGAAGTCTTTGTCAAATCAAGGGCTGCAGCAACTCCAGCTGCAACAAAACGACCTTCCCGTGATCCTCTACGCTTGACGGCACCGACGGCACTGCAATTCAGACAACTACTGCAGCGACTACGATCCTTTGTGCTGCACTGATAGGACAGCCGCAGCACTACAGACGGCGGTAGTGACACTGTTATGACTCAGATACTTTTGAATTTGCAGTTAAATCATTTGTGGCTTCGGTTTCGATTTTTTTATTTGCGATGTGAAGTTGCAACCACCTACGCCAAACTCTACATTAATTACCGCTTCACTGGAGCCACTACTCGTAGCGAGTAAGAAATTAGTCCGTCGCCATAACGTTGCAGCTGGCGAGCTAATGGCAACACGCCCGGCAAACAGCAGCGGCAGCAGCTTCAGTAGAAGCAGCAGCTAGTTGCTTGCCATAGCGTTGCGGCCGCTGCGATTTTCCGCAAGCCTGATGTGTTGTGATTCTCAGTCATGGAGTGCCAGCACTGTAGAAGCAGCATCAACGGTGATGGCAGCAGCAGTAGGATAGGCTGCAGCACCGGCAACCGGAACTAACACCAGCAATCTACCCCAAGCAGCTAAGACGCTGGGCTAGGGGTTCAAGTGCTGCCACTGGGTAGCCGCATCTTGCCGTGACGTGGCTACTGTTATCTGCAACCACCTACCGGCGTCGCGGGGGACTTTCTCAGAGCAATGCAGCCAATGCCGAGTTCTTGCCTGTTAAGGAGCAAGAACTTAACTGTGGCCACGGGCCAAGAAGTTACGCGAAGATGTGTACCAAAGACTTTAGCCCCGCTGGGCGCTCGGTGAAGCTGAGTATACACTTCCTGTGCCTCTCATCTAAGGCCAACTGTGCACGATCTGGTTTTTATCTGTATAAACCACGCTGGGGGGGCCTCTTCAATAAGACGCGTGGTGCGCACAGTGCCAACAGACAATCTTTGTCGATATACGGCTTCTTCCGATTTGTTGCCACTTCATTGCATCTTCTTGCTCCGCGTTCACTAAAGCCTGCCCCGACCGATGCCTGTGCCGCTGCTGCGGCTGCTGCATCTCGAGAAAATTGTCTCGAGCGCGCTAGAGGAACATACCATAAGGCAGCGTAGAGGAGAACAGAGACCGAAGCGGAAAGATGTAAGCTCGCCCCCAACCCTTCAGAATCGGTAGTGCACGAAAATGAAACAACAAGCACCTGCTGCTGCCGCTGCTGCTACTTGAACAGGGGATACAGCTGCGCTGCACATATGGCAGCAGGAACGACTCGTGCTGCTGCTGCAAGCTCTTCAGGTCAAACTGCTGTGGAGTGCTGAGGATGCGAGCAGATGTCAGGACAGTACATCAGCCAGCCTGCAGCAATAAACGCCATGAATGATAGAACTGTTTTCTCTGTCCTTCCCTCCCCTGCTGCCCCTTTAGTTTCGAGCAGAGGAGAGGAAGGACACTAAGATGGAAGGACAGCACGGAAAAAGAACGAACATAAACAAAAGAGCGGAAGAGAATGCTGCGGGCCACAAACGAAATTCGAGACGACAGCAGGCAGGCTGAATGGCCGTGCATTGTTTCTTCCTCCGACCATCACAAAGAAACAGAAGAAGAAAGAGGGCCAGAGGACGATCAGTCACAGCAGCTGCTCACCAGTCCATGGCTGCCGACAGACCCTCGCCTTTCACGGCTGACGCACTGAAAACTGACCACCGTCTGTCCCGCAGAGTGGGCAGCCCCAAAGCCATTGAAATCTGTCAAAGGCACAAAGACACACGCAGATAAGCGATCTCAGGGAGTACCTCTTTGAACGCCTGTGAATTGAAACGTATAGGCAGACAGCCAACACACGACAAGAGATACAGTTGTACAGAAAATCCACCGAAATTTTCAGCGTCGTTAAGGGCACATGTAGTGAACAGCCCAACGAGAAAAAGAAAGCTTCACTGCGTCTAATGGGCAGGCCAAGTGCGAGCACCAGTCTGACGTAACGGCCGGGCAAAGTACGCGCCATGTATGACTGACGAGAGAACAAAGATACAACACCACGGGATGTCAACTAAATGGCCACGGTAGACCTTCTAAGACCATCCATGCACCGCCAGTATCACCACCGGTAAGTACCGAAGCGGCAGCAGCAGCCACAAAAGTCGCAACATACCTCCCCCTCGTTGAGTGCACGCGGGAGATCCTGCTTGTTAGCAATGACAGCGAGAGCCACATCTTTAAGCTCTTCTTCCTGTGCAACCACATCAAAAGAAGCTGCTGCTGATGCAGCCGCTACCGGTACTGCTTGACGCTGCTGGGAGCCCACCACTTCTGACGAGGAGGCGTGCACAAGATTTCTATCTAGGCTATCACTGCTACTGTCAAGACGTCCTCTTCACAGCGCTCGCTGAAGCAGCAGCCCCAGCAGGTGTTGGCACTGCTGCAGCAGCGGTGATATTTCTGCTGCTGCAGCAATGCACCTCAAGCATGAGCAGCAACTCTTGCCGGGCATCAGGAAGCCTCTCCACATCGGCGCTATCCACTACATAGATTAAAGCCTGAGTATTCGGGTAGTAGCATCGCCAGTAGGGCCTGCAAACAAAACGTGGCCCTTACTGTAAGCGAGATGTGACCCTTGTAGGCATCTTGAAACTTGGTAGGACTCAACTTTTACGTACTGCGTCGTAGCGCTCAACACCGGTGATGGTTCATGGCAACGAGGATGCAGCTAAATTCTAAAAGACAGCAACATGCGTATCAGATATAGATTTATGTTTTTCTCCGGCACTTGTGGTTTATGATTAAACGCTTGCCACTCAGCACTCCGAGCTTGCCTGATTGATGTCTGGCCGCCCAGATCCCAGACCTGGAATTCAATATTCTTGTACTTGACAGTTTCCACGTTGAAACCAATAGCTGCATAAGAAGCACGCATGAAGAAGCGTTAACGCCGCTGCTACTCTTGCACATCTTGTTGTTATACTTGAAACTAATGCTGCTGTCATACGCTTACTTGGTACTGTTTGTATGACTTCATTGAGGTGCAAGCGATCTGCATATAAGAAGACATATGCAGAAGTGCAGTGGCCAGTAAAGCCCCAACTGCAGCAGAAGCTACTGGCAATATCACCCCCTTCTCTTTGGCATCGCTGTCTTCATGCCTGTTGTTTCTATTCTTAACACGATTACGCATCACACATCTTCTGGGCGCAAGAAAGCACGAGCAGCCGCGGTATTTCATGAAAGAAGCAAAGCTCGTTCCTACAGCAAGCGTCAAGAACTGCCCTACCTAGAGGAGAAACTAATTGCAGAAGTGAAAATAACCTACAGAGTATAGTGGTCTTTCCGGCGTTGTCCAAGCCCAGGATCAATACCCGCACTTCGCGCCCCCCAAAGAGGCGCGGGAACCACGAGGAAAGAGCTCCGCCCATCGCTCTAGCCTCAACACCAGACCCTGGTCCCCAATCCCTAAATCCTGGAGCTCAGGTCTTAGGCCCTCAGTGGCCGACCATTGAGAAGATAGACGAAGATACAAGTCCTACTCTGTATCCCTCAACAAGCTAAGAGCCCTAGGTGTTTAGGCGGGGATCGGGGGACGCCTAGTCCCCAAGAACTCTAAGCACCTCGAACACTAGCAGCAGCAATGCTGGTGCGGGCTTTGTCTCGCACGCCTTTGACACAGGCAGCAGCGGATACAAAAGAACAGCCGGAGAGTTTCCGCCTATGCCCCTGCCGTAATTGCTGTTCCGTAGGCGGCAGTGGAAGCAGTGCGGCTGCTGCCACTAATAGACCGCCTTTAACGACATCAATGAGCGAGCGGCCTATGCATGTCTGTGAAACGAACTCATTTATTAAGAGGTAAGCAATGTTGCAATTGTGATGCTGCTGCTGTCTGTGCTGCTGCCGGGAGCTGCGGGCTGCAACGGCAACTAGAGGACAGTGGCGACAGCACAAGCAACAAAAGCGGCAACAGCAGACATACCACAGCACAACTCCCCTCCATATTACTGCAAAATTTCATTGCAATCGAGTTGTATCCACGTCACCGACTCTACAGTCTGGCAGAAGGGCTCTGGCATGCAACTTCGGCTGCAGCCTCTCCTGCGCATCTACGGGTGCACATGGACAGCGAGCAGCAGCTATTTCTCTATCGAAAATCCAGTATGACATTTGCTTCTTTTATTCTTCCCTCCTTGTCATATCAGGGGAATTCACTTCCAGGGTTGGCTCACTGTGCAATGCCCTGTTTTGACAGCCAGCGGAGGCTCCACAAGCTGTGTTTCTTGTGCATGTCAATCCCGAATATGGGTATCAAGACTTCTATATGACTGGTGCTCAGAAACATTCATTGATTCAAACTACATACACCCTCTCAACTCTACTGACTATGCACCTCCAGTGTGTGCGTTTATCTTCGAAGCTTTCATTGCAGTCTCTCGGCAGTGGACTTCTGTTTTGGACCAAAAATGAGACGCAGTATATATGACATTCTTCAGAGATACTTGGGGCGATATCATCGAAGATCACCCGAGTAGGAGGGTAGGCTGCGCAGGGCACTGTGGTGTGAGCAGAAATATCGAGTCTGTACTATTCGGAAACGCGGGACATCAGCAGTCTTTACTGAGCTTCTACTTTACGTTTTGCCACCGGCACAAAGGGCGGGGAATGAGCTGGAAATCAGCGGTGCATATGCCTCTAACAACCTGAATAAAATCAGCATTCTGCTTCTGCTTGTTGGACTTAAATTATGCACACGAAACCAGATTTTAGGCACGCAGACTCAAAAGTGTCTATAGATAAAAATGCAGTGCACAAGGTCGAGAGAAGACGTGAGCAAATCCACGCACTGCCAGCAAATGGACGTCTCGTATGTATGAGTTGATTTCTCCCGAAATATTGATGACACGTTTTTGAGTAGATATTTGGCACTACGTGTTTTAAAAACCTCTGGCAAATTCGAAAATTCCCTGCTGGCAAGAAAAGCCGACAAAAGGCTTTCACATGCAGCTCAAAGATGCTTAGCTACCCTCGTAAGCGTGGCTCACAACGGTTCTCTTGTTTTGCAAAAACTGAGTAGGGAGAGGTGGCAGTGCTGCTAACGGGGAACATCTTGTTCGTCAGATAGCTAGCGAAGTGGAACACCTAATGAGGAAATCGGAGTGCCCGTGCCTTAAAGTGGCATTTTCAGCGCACCAACAGTCTATGAAGCACTTGGGCAGATGCACCATGAAGACTTCCAGGGCTTTTTGAGATTCACTTCACCGCGAACGGTATTGGCTCCAAACGATGGGGCCGGAGCGGTTGTGCTGCGGTAAGTTGACTTGTGGATAGTTGAAACCGCTCTAGGCAACGCCAGCTCAATTTCGCCTTCTTGGGAAGCAGCACAACACACAGAGCCAAAGGCTGCACAGGCAAGTTGCATTTGGGGATAGTTCGCTCCACTAAAGAATAGCACTAGTGCAGCATGGGATAGATGTATCTACACTGCACTTCGGTCATGGCTATCAGGAGAGAGACGCGTTATGGCTCTCCAGGTCCTGTGCAACACTCAAGGGGCGGAATAACAGTCTTGACACTGGGGCCGCGGAGCGAACCGAGACTAGCCGGTTTGTTACTATTCACAAGAAATCGAAGTATGGGAAGCCGTTACATGCAACCAAGCAAATATGAGGTGCAAGATGCTGGGAGTGTTCGAGACTCTGGGGATATTTGTATGTGATGCTTGTACGTGAGTGCTGAGTCAAGACGATGGGTAGGCGGCGTTGCTGAAGACTGTCCTTGTAACGCTGCTTCATAGGCAGCCGCCACAGTCTCCCTCTGCAGTGTCGCAGTAAAGTACTTTTGATGCTGGACTTCGCCAATATTCGTATACCGGCAAAATCCGTTCCAGTTTTTTTCAGGCTGTGCTGCATCTAGCGGCGCCCAGAGCACAGCACATGGAGTTTAGCGCCGCACGTTCATGCCTTGTCACTATAGAGTTTGAACTAATATAATGAACACGAAGCAACAGCTGTGAGCTCTCCTTTGAACTACCGCGCATTTATAAGAAGCCAGCACCTTCAGCTGGCCGGTCAGTAAACGTGTTCGAGAGCTTTGCTATGTGAATTCATCCCCTTTCCCCGACAATCATGAGTTACGAGATGAAATTCTTGAGATTAAAGATCCAGGAAAAACAGCCTCGATGCGCCGTGCGAGTACATTCTCAAGCAGGCACTGTGTCTCGAACGCCTGTGGCTGCTTCACCAGAGACGCGTCCATTGCAGCGGTTCTTGTTTTGCTATCTCCAAAAAAACTCCTTTCTAGTAAGCAGTGTCAAGACAAAAGGAAAAGATGCACAATTTTACTAAATTCGTGGCAAAATAGTTGACTCCAGCAGACTCATGCAGTTTATGTGGAAGCACCAGCCACATGCCACCCATGTACAAGAGCGTAGACTATACTGCATTGCTGCCTCATATACTAACGCCAGTTCGCCTAGTGTTGTGACTACGTCTAAGTGTCTAACACGAGCACCCTTGTCGGCTCTTTGATGCCGCTTCTTACGCTTTGCTGTAGCAGCTGCATATACCTAGAAAGCGCGGGATGCAACAGAACGTCGTTTTGCGTGAGACTCGTGGAGAGTATATGGTCCCCATCCAGGGTCTCTCCTATATCTACGATAATTCCTCTAAAGGGGCTTCCTTCGATAGGCTACGCAGCTCTTGATGTTATACCAGGGACGACTGCAGCTCTCAGGGCCAGCAGCCTCCCGTGCACGAGGGCCCTCCTGCCCACGCTTCTGATGGGGCCTCCTTTGCTGGAGTTGCTGCTGCAGTTGTTCGTGCTGCGGCGTCGAATTTCTTATTTTGGGGATAGGGGGAGTAGTGCGTCACCCCGAGTCTTCTGTGCGTGTGTCTGCATCAACAGCAGCGGTTAGCTGCTGCAGCTTTGCGGTGTCGGCCTGCATGCCTGCAAAGGGTGGTAGAAGGTGGTGCTCATAGATTCTGCTTATTCGACTGCCCGCGCCCAAACATTATTTTGCCTTTGCATCGAGGGACGGGCCTCTCGGTGGCCCAGGGACCTCTCGTTTCCTCTTAAGCGCAGCTGCTCAGCTGTTGCTGCCGCTGCTGTCCGTCTCCCCTCCGGATCTCCTCCTTTTCTCTGGACTTCTCGACGATCAGTTGGCCTCATCTGCGTCCTACGCAGATATTTGTGCGGCGCGGGCTATTCCGGGCGCAGCAGCAGCTGTGGGGGCCCCCGTGGTAGCACCGACGGGAGGAGCTGCAGCAGTCGTTGCTCCAACAATATTGAGATACAGCAGAAGCGCTCAGTAGCAGAAGTCCAGGGGTCCTGTTGATTTATTGCACGGTGTCTTGCTTTGGAGGCCCTCCTGTCCAAGGGCATGAGCTTCTTCATGGACGGCCGTTCGACATCAGAGGCCACAAGGCCCCCTGCAGGAGTTGCAGCACCGGCTGCAGCAGTAGCGCTGCCTGCCGCAGCAGGCAATGCTCCCTTTGCACCGCACTCAGCTGTGGCTTCCCATGCGTTCGCAAGAGGGCTGGCGCCCTTCTCATCCCCTGCAGCAGCGGCAGCAGCATTTCACGCGGTTGCAGCGGCAGCAATGCCGGCAGCGTCGAACCAAGCCGCTGCAATGGCAGCAGCACTAGCAGCAGCGGGTAGGCCGCTTTCAGTAGGCGGAGTTGGGCAGGCGGCTTCTGGTACAGTTGTGGCAGCCCCAGTAGCTACCATGCCTTTTGTTGGTCTTCCTTCTTCTGCTGCAGCTTCAGCAGGACAAGCAGCAGCGCATACTTCTGCGAATACTGTAATCGCAACAGCTCCCCCGGCAGCAGCAGCAGCTTCAGCTGCTGCAGCAGCACGAGTAGCAGCAGCAGCGCGAGCAGCCGCAGCAGTTCGAGCCTCACCAGCAATACCAGCAGCTGCAGCACTTCAGGCAGTTCCAGGAGCAGCGGCTGCGGCTCCAGCAGCAGCTGCAGCAGTATCAGCAGCCGCCACAGCAGTTTCGGGGCCACCGACAGTTTCAGCGCCTGCACCGGTTACAGCGGCAAGTGCAGCACCTTCAGCAGCAGGTACAGGGGCTTCAGCAGCACCTAACACTGTACCAGCAGCAGCAACAGGTGTCGCAACAGGGAGAATGATAACTCCTGGGTTTCATGGGACTATGTCAGCGCCTGCAGCAGCAAGCGCATCTGCGCCAACAGATCCCGCCTCAGCGACAGATGCTTCTGCCCCTTCTCCTCCGCCTGCTGCGGCGGCGAAGGCAGCTCCTGCTCGAGGGGGCCGTGGGGGCAGCCGCGGGGGCCGTCGGGGAAGGGGATCTAGTGTTGCAGCAGCTGGGGCTGCAGCTGGTACGCAAATGGCCGGGGAGAGGCCTCAGAGAGCGCGACGAGCACCTCGAATGTTTGAGGTGGATGCTGCCGCGGACGACAAGCTTCTAAAGGTCGCGATCGGGAGATCTTTGCTGGTGAGTCGCGGGGGAGGGAGCTGTTGTTTACTTTCTCGAGACTTTTTTTGATGCGCATACTCGTTGTTTTATGGGTTGGGTGATCATGCACCGAGATTTTAGAATTCCAGTTCCGGTGTCATCTTGTATTACATGTCTGCTCTGAAACTTGATACGACCTCACGTTGGTATGCGTTGGTCACCACGGAATTTTTCCGTATCTTGTCGCGTGACCTTTCCATTTATGTCCTGTGTTTTGGTGGTTCTTTCTCCTTTGTATCCGTTGTCAGTGGCCGATTTGATGCATTCCTGTCGTTTTAGACATTCGTGCCCAGTTAGTGACTGTGGCCGATGGCCCAGTTATGCCTTCCATCTGTGCAATGCCTGTTTGTACGTTTGGCTATAGGAGACACGCCGGGTGGAAATGAACTACTCGTCCCTGCCTGCAGTGCCGGAGTTACGTTTCCCGTCGTGTGAGGCCTTCCTTGTAAACCCGATTTCATTTTTTGAGAGTTTGAGGGCCATTGGCCGCGAGTTTGGAGCTGTTAAAATTATTCCCCCGCCTGATTGGGACCCACCGTTTGCACTTGACGCCTTGATCAATGACCAGGCGTTGTTTCACGTCCGCACGCAGGAGGTGCACTCTCTAATGGCGGCTAAGGTACCCTTGCTGCTCTGAGCCTTCCTACTTAGCTCCTGTCTGTTAGCCTGTCGTTGCTCCTGCGCAGCTGGTGGCAGTACAGGAAATTGAGTAGTCTGCTGCCAGCCGCGCTGCCGCCACCGCCGAGGACGCTTTCTTCCCTTGTCCTTCTTTTTGCAGCCTTTTCAGCACCCAGAGGCGCCCGTCCACGCATCTGAGCTTCGTTCGCATGACAGAGAACTAACCCGTCAGGTTTTCGGTTGCTACAGTCCCAGCATCGAGACAGTAGAGGCGGTTTATTGGAAGAGTGTGGAAAGCGGTTGTCCGCAACTCACCGTCCACTACGCTGCTGATCTCCGGACAAATGAACTTGGGAGTGGATTTCCCGTCGCGCCTGCAGGGACAGACGCATCAACGGCAGCGTGTAGCAGAAGCAGCAGCAGCAGCAGCACTGAGGCTAGCGTTGGAGGAAGCCCTCAGGAAAGGCAGTGCCAAGCGCCTCTTCAACACGCCCATGAGGGTTTAGCGAAGGCAGAGTTGCACAATAAGCAGCTGCAGCAGAAGCAACAACAGTACGACTACTGTACCCATCCATGGAACCTTGCCCGTCTAGCCAGAGTCGAGGGATCACTGCTGCGACATTACCATCGGGATGTACCTGGGGTCACTTCCCCCTGGCTGTACGTTGGCACCGTCTTCTCAAGTTTCTGCTGGCATACCGAGGACAATTTTTTCGCAGCTTGCAACTATCATCACTGGGGCGCTCCGAAGGTAATCTAGCTGTCATGCCAGCGGGTGGCTCTGTATATTTGACCTTCGCATGTCGAGGAAGTTGTGTATTTGCGTCTTTTTGGTAGATGGCACGAAACTCTATGTCATGATTGCTTGGTATGCATATCCTAACGAATATTACCGTTGGCCTGATGCTTGAGGGACGCTTTTTATGCTTTAGGCAGCATTATAGCTTAGGAGGGCTGTTATCAAATATGGGTGAAACTGGCGTGTTGAGTATTACTGATTGCTGCTGTTAGGCTTGCTGCTTTTTCAGATATGGTATGTGGTACCTCCCTCCCGCGCGCCTTCAGTGGAGAGGACCCTGCAGTCCTACCTCGCGGACCGGGACCCCCACTACGTCTTGCATTCCCTTACCGTGCAGCTACCTCCCTCGTTATTTGTGGAGAACGGCATACCTGTGTATCGGATTGAGCAGCACCCGAAGGAGTTTGTTATGCTTTGGCCTCGCACCTACCATGCGGGATTCAACGCGGGGTGAGGCGCTGCAGCAAATCCTTTGTATTTCCTTTGTGTGCTGCCGAAGCCCCAAGCACAGGACGCTTAAGTTGTGCGGCCTCTCCCTAGACATTGGGTCGTCTACATACCTCACGCTTACTACGTACGTTAATAGCAGTGGCCGATTGGTGATTCGCTCCCTTGCGTTGTGATGTTTCAGCTTCAACTGCAACGAAGCTTGCAACTTCGCGCCACCGCTTTGGCTACAGTGGGGCCAGAAGGCTATCCGAAGTTACCGGTACATGCGATCTACCTGCATTCCTTATCAACAGCTAGTACTTCGTTCTGCCATTCAGTCTGCCGGCGGTTTTTCTGCGCGCCAGCAACTCGAGCTCTGTCGAGCTGTAGCTCGACTCCTCATGGAGGAGTTCACCGCTCGTGCAGGTGCTGTGCAACAGCAGCTGGCTGCGGCACCAATGCAGTTAGCAGCAGGGCAGCTTAACCTTGTAGAAGCCTTGGATCCAGACGTGAAGGGCTGGCGACAAGACCTCAGACGGCTGCTTTCCACGTTCGGAGACTTGCTTGTGCCGCTTCCATTCGGGGATGATGATGGCCCGAAGGAGGAGCTGCTGGCTCGCGTTGCTGAAGTCTTATCGCTGCCCGTTAAAGACTGCAGCAGCTGCAAAGCGTGTTGCTCCCTTACCTGCGCCACTTGCTGCCACCAGGAGGATTATGTCTGTCTCGATTGTATTGGTAGCCTTTCCTGCAATTGTGCACAGCGAGTAGTCCTCTCAAGGGTCCCTCTTCCGACTCTTCGACTTGTTTATCAACACTGTCTGGACACGCTAATGCTACAGACCAAAGAAGTCACGACTGAGAGCTCTCAGCAGAGGCAGCAGCAGCAACATCTTGAGTGCCATTTAGGCGCAGATGCCAAGACTAAGGAGGACAACACAGTGTCTTTGTCTTCTGAAAAACCAGTGAGTGCAGCACTGGCAGTGGCAGCGGCAGAGGTTGCTGCTGTTGTCGAAGGAGTTGCAATGAAGTGCCCCTCGCCCGGAGCAGATGAGCTGGCGCCTCGAAAACGGGGAAGGCCCCGCGCAAACCCCCGAGCGTCAGGAGATGCGAAGAAGCGCGCAGCAGAGGCAGGTGCTGCAGCAGCTCTTCACGAGAAACCTCTTCTCCAGGAGATTCAGGAAGATTCATTGTTACAGGCTGTCCCCCCAGTGTCTGAGCTGGTTGCTCTTGAACGCAAGTCTTACAGGGGCGTTGACTATTACGCCGTCAGCTACAACGACGAAGCAGATCAAGAACCAGAACCGCAACCACCTTCCCCTCTGGCGGCTACGTCTCTTCCTTCCGTTACAACGGAGCCTCTGCAGCAGCAGCAAGAACAGCAACAGAACCATGCAACAGCGGCTCACTTGCCAGGAGCAGAAAATCCTGCTATCCTACATCAGCTGGGCTTGCAGGGATTTGCAGCTGCTGCTCTGCAGCACCGGCCACTGCAGCAGTCACAGGAGGCACAGCAGCAAGAGCTGAAGCAGCAGCAAGAATTGCTTCAGATCAAGCTACTGCTTGGAGAGCAGCGGATGCTGGATTCTTCAGCCGAGCAGCAACTAGCGGCACTGCAGCAGCACCACGAGCAGCAACAGCTTCAGCAACAGCAGCTTCAGCAGCAGCACCGCCAATTGCAGCAGCAGCAGTTGCAGTTGCAGCAGCAGCTGCAGCAGCAGCTGCAACAACAGCAGCAGCGACAAGCGGACTTGCACGCTTTGCAGGGCGCGGGGGCTCTGGAGTTACATTCCCACCATGGTTTGCTGCCTCATCCGCCGAGCAGTAATAGCATGAGCGCGCTTTCTGCTCATCAGCATCAGCGCGATGGAGAGAGGCTGCACAGCCTGTCTCCTTTGACGCATCGGTCATCAGAGAACAGAGGCAGCAGCCAGATGGGGAACGCCGGGGCCCCGCAGCAACAAGAGGCGGAAAACCTTCGCGCGAAGAAAAAAGAGCCTTTGGCCGTGGACTGCGGCGAATGGGCCCCGTGTGAGGTGGGATCTCAGCTAGACATAAGCGTCGGACGCTTGAGCAGCTCTCTGGTGCCAGCTCCGGAAGAGGCGCCACCCGTTGTAGGAAGACGCGGCAGGAGGGTCGTTCCCTTTCGGGTGATATCTCCGGACATGGTGGTCGACAGGAGAAGAGAACTGGCGGTGAGGAGGTATGTGCAACAACTAACTTGGAGGTATTTTATAAAAACTCTGAGGGAGGAAGCTGAGGATGATGATGAACAGATCTTACCCATGTTCAAACGTGCCGCAAGACCAGAATCATGATTGTTTTGTTGCTGCAGATCTACACGTTCAGCTTCACACACATTGACTTATGTCATGTTTGCACTTGTTTTTGCATGCATAGACAGACCGAGCTAGAGACATATTTTAATACGGTAATGTCAAGTGCCCACAAATTTTGCATGAAGGTGCCGTGGGCCCTTTTTGCGCGTACAGACATACGTGTGCGCATAAACCGACTTCTCTGGGTGAACTCATTATCTTTGCATGTGACGTTAAGCCGCATATGTATACAAGCAAGTTCACTTTCCTGTGCTGTGGTTTATGAATACATGTATCTGGATATATACACACATCGCTGCCCCGTAACGGGGCAGAAACTAACACAGTGCAGATGGATCCGGCTTTACTGCACGAGCCAAGATTACGATAGCGAGTCGGTCCCTACTACAAGGAGAGCCATATGGGTTGCCCTATGTTTCTGCACTAAGTTCGGGAATATATTGTCTCAGCAGCCTTGAGTTGCTGCAATAGGCTCGCTTTCGCTCGTATCTCCCATAGATAGCAGAGAGGGAGGGAGATTGCTGCCAGGATCGACAGAGCGAGCCTCCACAAAGCTTTTCTTCATCGTAAACGAACTCCGGGTCGCTGTGTGCTGACAGGCTGCATACGGTGTTGTCAGTTAAGACATGATGTCTGTAGCTAGTTGCAGAAGACAATAGGGTTTTCTTGGCTTTTCTTGGAGAGACTCAGGGAACGCAGGGTTGTCGCATACTCATGTGGCGGCTGCCTACAAATCCTGCACTGAAATTCTCACTGCTGCTCAAATATCCCGTATCAAAACTAGTGCCAGCCTAACAATGCAATATTTAAAGTCTCAGTCAAGCCCGCGGGCTTCACCTGAAACTGAAGCTGATATGAAACTGAAGCTGATAGCAGGGTGAGGGTTACGACTAAGCAGCTGTTTGCAAGCATGGGCTACGAACCAGCAGAGGGTTTCACTCTGCACGCCGCTTTCGTTTAACGTACCCTCGACGCCTGAAGATGGTCTCTCTCAGGCGTGTCTTTCTTTGGAGAACTTTGGCTTTGTTCCTTCGGCGCTTGCGCTGAGCATAGGCCTGCGGATTTTCTAGGAACTTTTGCTGTACCTTAAGCTTCCGCATCACTCGCTTTGAGGAGACGTTCTGCCGTGTGTTTGTTAACAGTATGCGGTATGTTTCCTGGTGTCCGGCGCTCCTTAGGAGCCGCTCCATCTTCCTCAGCAATGTCGATCCTCCCGTTGCAACTTCACCCAACTGCCTTAACGGATCTAACGAGCGAAGTGACTCCCAGACACTCTGGTTGTTCTTCGACAGATAGGCGCCTGCGGTTTTCTCTTTAGCACCCTCTTCCATGCTTTCCATTTCGACTTCTACCAGCTGCGCTAGCACTGAGTCCGCTACGAGTTCAGAGTGGAGCGTCGAACAGCGGTACGCCACATCGAAAACATGCCGCAGCACTTCGTGAACCACTTCGCCCTTTGCTGCTGCTAATTTTCCTGCGTTGGAGTCATCAGGGAGCTCGGCGAGGGGCAGCAGCTTAACCAGAGAGCCGAAGAAAGTCAGAATCCCTGCAACGCGCACTACTGTACCTTGCGGATTTTTTGCCTCCCGTAAGCTGTTACCACTGTAACCCAACCGACCCAAGTGTATGCGAAGCCAACGGCTGAGCCCAGATACAAGGAACACCAGAGGATGCAGTGTGCCTGCTTCGTGGCAGCGGTCTGCAACCATCTCTCCACTATTAGATTTGGATGTTTTCCAGGAACTGATCGGCACAGGAAACGATGGGACAGGCCGTCCTGCTGTAACAGACGTCTCCTTGTCATCCCGCGATGCTTCCAGTTGCATTTCATTTAATACCATTTCGTCAGTCTCGCCGGTATCCGCTTCCTCCAACTCTTGTTCACCGTCACTATCAGGTAGCGAGTTCTCTTTCTTTGATTCTCCCTTCAGTGTCTCGTGATCTTCGTGATCTGAGACGACGCCATGAGGGACAAGTGTCTCAAGTGCATTTTCCTTAACATCATTCCTTGTCTGTTCCTCATCACTTTCTCCCCGGGAGCAGGCAAGCTCTGTGCCGTTCGGAGAGCATGTGACCTTTGCTGCTGTATCTATGGTGCCGCAAACCGCTGATGGACACTCCAGTACTTGCTCAGGACACGCCTCTGCACTTCGGATGCGTTTGAGGGGTTCTGAGTCGGCCATTTGTACATGGTAATCTGAAAGAGCGTCAGAGCAATTTTGCCTATCCACTTCCTCCTCGCGTTTTGAAACACCTGTTTGAGTTCTCCGTGGTTTACTGTTGACCGGTATCAGTTCAGGGGAGCTGTAAGCAAGCTGGGCCCAACCCATGAGAGCAGCGATCGCAAAAGGCACAGCAGATGGGTGTCTCTCTAGCATGCTGTCTTTGCCAAAGTGCTTCGCTAATGCCAAGCCCAAATCCGTCAACGGATTAGTCTGATTTGCAGGACTGGGTCGCTCCGCGCACTGGCTGCTCCTCCCCAGTTTAAGGAAGGCAAGCAAAGGAACAACAGCACGACGCCAAGCTGCAAATGGCGTTTGCAGCAAGTACTGGCCTACACACCGCAGCGCCGCGCAGCGCACCCATGCGTTTTCATGCCGTAAGCACGTTCCAGCCAGCTCCTTCCAGAGCTGCGCTGCATGCAGCCCCGCAACAATTTGCTGCTGGGGCAGATTGGGTTGATGATCTTCGAGAGTGGCTTTAGAGCTCTTTGGTCGGTCGCTACTGTGTGGCACCCAAATGTCGAAGGTGGTTATGAATTCCTCTAATCCACGCCTCTCAAGAACCTTAGGGTCCCTCTCCACAGCATTATCTGCTCCTGCTGCAGTCAGTCTACGCAATCCCTCTGTGCCGGACTTCTGCCAGATCTGCGCAGCCTTCCCGAAAGCATTTTCCATTAAATGGAGACCACCAACTGCAAAAATTTGTTCAACCACTTGTATTATTTTGTATAGTAAACGCCAGTCTATCAAGGAATCTGGAGCATGAGTACCGTCTGCGGCTGTGTGGAACACAGCGCAAAGAAGCTGCAGCACTGCCGGCATGAAGTGAGCAAGGCATTTTCGACTTATACTTTTGCCAATATGTGGCACAAAGACGCTCAGGAACTCAAGAAGGGCCATCAAGTGCCGAATTCGGGAAAGCAAGAAAACCCTGAAAACAAGACAAAACAACTTCAATTCAAAAAGAACTATAGCGGCTCACAAAATGATGTCAGAACTTCTGAACGTGCGGACCCTTGGAATTGTTTAGAGAATCTATAGTTTGAATACGGTGGCACGACAGACGCAGCCTACCTAGATACAGTTTCGAGATAGACCTGGAGGTGTGACGTTGGATCATCCGCCACTTCAACTAGCTGCAGAATCTCCCTTACGACTTGCTGTAGTAGCTTGTGGGCAACTTGGTCCGTCTCGGTTGCCAGTGTTGAGCAGCATGTCAAAACCGCTACCTGCCCGTAGCGCTCCATAAAGAGCTCTGCAGGAAATCGTCGCTGAGAAAAAGCAACGAAAAGACAACGAAAGCAGCCATCCAGGGGTGAAGTCTCAAGTTTAATGCTGCTACGAACACTTCCCAGAAAAAGCTTCAGTACTTCAGCTGGCACCTGCCGTTTCGAAGTTGTGGTTCTGCAACTGTCTACAATACTTGAGCTGGCATCTGGCATTTCTAAGTTGTTCTGTAGATGCAGCTGTCCACCGTATATCTGTCAAAGCTTTCCGCCACTCTGGCTTACCACTACTTTCAGAAGGGCACCAATGGCTGCACGTCTGCCGTAGACGTCGGAGAACTTCTGTTGTTGAAGAAGAAAAAAAACTCGCCTTTGCTGGAGCTTAGGAGTCATAGGAAAATTGAGAAGGAACGAAACATAAACGTCCGCACAGATGTTTGACAGTTTCTGGCTGATACCTGATGAGGTCGCGTGCTGCACCATGACCCTTGCTACGCGATCAACACACTCGTATACAAGAGGCAACAACTCAACTGTTGCAGTTTTGACTTTCCCCGCCGAATTGTCTCCCCGCTCCGCAACTTCAGCGTCTCGCCGCCGCTTTTTCTGCGCATTTTTGCGAAGAGATTTTGTGTCCATTTCCCCCGCTGCCTGCCTTGACTCCTCCAAAGCCCGCCGAGCAGCCTCACCTGCAACGTCTTTGTAGTGCTGTAATACTACACGTTTGAAGAGGAAGAGGGCACAAAGCTGCAATTGACTATCCTCTAAAGAAGAAGAAATGTGGGCGAGAAGAGCTTCCTTGAGAAAAAATTGTCCAGCAGCCTGTACCTGCTCCTCAGTCACGACTGCGTCCACACTAAAGCTGACATCTGCATGAGGCGCTGCAGTAAGTGCCCATTCCCTGTGTGGCGGCTGATGCTCTTCGTGCAGCCGTCGCTGCTGCTGGTCTTGAGGCCTCCACGGCAGTATGCGGAGCTGCTCTCGCAAGAGGGACCTCAGTATGTCCCCACCAATATGTTGCGACGGGTTCAGCGCCGTGTCCATCCATTTAGAAGCCTGCGGCTGTAGCAGCAAGGTTGCCAGGAGCTTCGTGCAGATGGGAAGAAGCTCTGAACGAGCCGTATAATGATAATTTACTTGCACACCGCTCCCGCTACCGCAAGAATGAAAAATTCGCATCGTCAGGTAAGCTACCAGGGCACCACGGCTTTCAAGTCGAGGTAGGCGCAAGGAGATTAACTCTAACAAACAGCGGGCTCCCCATGAAACCAGCTTAGTCGATTTGCAGCTGAAACAACAAACTACCTTCACTGCAAGCTCATCGAGCTGCTCCATGCAAGAGCGCAGAGCGCGCGCATCAAAATTTTGTCCAACCAATGTGGCTGCCTTCGACTGTGTGACCTGCCCGGTCTGTTTTTCCCTCATATTTCGCAGTGGCATCTTCGCTGTCTTGAGTGATAAATGAAGAAGACGGAGGGCTGCTGTCCCCAGCAGAGAGGACTGTGTCGACAGCTCGAGGCCTACTGCTCCTTGAGGTCTACTACGAGTTGCTTGGGCGAGTGAGCGTCCTATGATCGCGCCAGGTTGTAAGCTCATGCTGCGTTCCTTACTATTCTTTAGCAACGATATTAGCAGCTTCCTGCTGCTCTGTGCAGCCAGGCCTTCCCACCTACCGTAGACTGGAGGGGAATCTGTCTGCTCAGCGGTGAAGCTTGTTTCTTCTTCTGTCTCTTCGCCTTTCCTTTCCGGGAATAGCAAAAGGCGCAGGGCTAGCAAATCCTCTTCATGAGAAGGCGATAAGGTTAGCGGCATCTGCTGCCCACCGTCTTGAGACTCGCACTGCATGGGTGCTGTGGGTGTCTCCACACAAGCCTGCGACTCCTTGGCGCTGTTGTTTCCTTTGCGCCTCTTTGCATGCCCTTTACGATTAAGCAGCAACAGTTGCTGCCTTGAGAGCAGATAGAGCGACTCGCCGAGTCCACGCTCGCTCTGTAAAATAGGATGCAGCAGCGGAAACTGCAGAGTGGCCACCGTGAGGATGAGGAGCTGCTTGGCTGTCCGCAGCTTTCGCTCTAAAGATATCTCCTTGTTACGGCTTAAGCCATATACGAAATGCAGCAGCAAGTCCTCAGTCCGATTAACATATTTGCTGGAAAAAGCCGCTGAACGACTCCATCCTTCACGTTTGCAAGAGACTCCGGTGAGTAGACCCAGCACGAAGGGAAGCAGCTGGTCTGTAAGGCACTTGATGCTGCTGCTCTGTGTTAGCAGTAGCAACATGGCAGGCCCTTTAAGCGTCTGGGCCTCTTCTACTTTAGCGTGTGTGCTAACGTCACTAATTTTCGCAATAGAAGATGCGGAAAGGCCGCCGACGTCATCTTCATCAACTTGCCTGGCGAATGCACGGCGGCCTTCTTCTTGATCAAGGCGGTCAGGATCTGCCACGCGGTTCACCTCCTGTATTGCAAACATATGCATACTAAACTACTGTTCATGGGAAAGGGGCTAAATACGCATAGATAGGAATCCAACGCATGCAACTTCAACAGCCATCCTTATATTTGCACTAGAAGCGGCCCTCATCCACTACAAGCGGCACGCATTCCTAAAACACACACATGCCAGGCCATATATCATCGCTTCTGCTGATTTGCAGTGAATACTAGACGTACTTCTGCAATGAGAGGCAGCAAAAGTGGGACTGCGGCCTCGAAGGGCTGGACGAATCGCGTTCCGTCAATGGTGGCTGCTTCCGCTGCTGCTTGCAGCACAGGAGTGCCTGACAGTGTAGGCTGCTGCTGTTGCAAGGCGCTAAGCATTGCATGAAGTGTATACAGCAATACAGGCCGTAGAAAGCTCTGTTGATCTGCCTCTGCGCTTCTCTCGCTTTTAGGACCCAGCATTCTCTGTATCTCCGTCACAAGGTATGTGAAGTAGGGAGCCCCTAGATCGACTGCTAGACGAGTCAAAGCCATGCGAGCCTCCCGGCGAGCACTACGTTCCCGTGACCTGCTCGCAAGTGACAGACAGATACGCAATATTAGGCTGATGCGCAAATTTGACGGCCCGCAGTAACTCTGTGCAGACAAGCTCTTATCACTAACAAAAGACGCATATGGAAAAAAACGTCTATGATACAAGAACATCCCATTCGCATTGCTGAAGTGGATATACGCTTATCTGCACATGTGATTCTCACTAGAATGAGATGCAACCGCTGCGCTTACCGTAGAGCGAAGGTAATTGTACGAACAAGTCGTGGTAGCTGCAAGTGAAATTCGGTTGGCGGTAGCATCCGCGCAAGGAGGGCGAGAACGGCAACAAGCTCTGTACGCACCACTGGATTTTCGTACTTCTTGCTCTCCTTGCCCTCGAGCACTTTCCCCGGCTCATCAGTAGATTCCTGCTTTGCAGCCACTCGCCTGACTTTGCTGCCAAAGGCAAGGGGATAAAGCATTGGGAGCAGCTCTTGCCGGATGCAGCTTTCCACCTTTTCCTTCCTAAACCAGAGAAGAAACAAAGAAACCGCAAGAAAATCTCACTATAAGCCGAAAAAAGCATCATGCAGGCGTGCAGTGGCAAGTAACAGCTAACTCTCACCTCATTTGGGCAGTCATCGAGGATGCGTTGATCTGATCCAACGTGCTGCCATCGTCAACTGTATCTTCGCTACTTCCCACTTCCTTTCGTCCCGTCCCACTCGGTACATCTGCTTCCGGCTGCTGGATTTGCTTTGTATCTTGAACCAAAGCTTCCATTTCTTTTGATCCACAGACACTTGCGAGACACTTGTTTGTATTTCCCTGTCTCTGTTCATCTGTGATTCGAGGTTGCGCTAGTGTCTGATGTACTGCGTCGGTAAGGCCAAAAGGAAACGCCTTGAGGGTAGCTGCAATCGCGCGATGTATAAATGCCTCGCGCTGAGGCGTCTTCCCTAGGTGTGTGACAAGTTGCCTCAATGTTTGTATGCAAATTTTCAGAGGCAGTTGAGTACAACACTTTGCCAGACAAGCCACTCCATGGTCGGCCATCTGCTGGCTAAACGCCTCGGTGCGGCCTTTGAAGTGTTGAGACGATGCCTTCGAGCCTTTTTGCTTTCCCACCTGGCCTCCAGCATCACTGTCTTGCAATATTGCCCATATGGCAAGGGGCACGCAAAAGTGCTTCAATGTATTAGGACATAGTTTCCCAGCCGATGCAGCCTTGGTGAGGAGCTGTATCCCTCTGGCCCTCCTGTGCTTTTGCATGTGCAACAAATCCACCAAAATGTCTCCACCGCCTTCGCGCTCTGAAGCTTGTTGCTCCCCTGCAAGAGCCTCAAGTTGAGCAGCCCTGGCGGCAGCAGTCGCAGCTCTACCCGTCTGTCCGCTGGCTACCAGCTGCTGCGCGAGTGCGGCCACTTCCTTGATGGCAGGAGTAAGCTGGGTTGCTGCGAGTAGTGGGTACAAGTCTAGATGCAGTCGCATATTTCTTTGTTTCTCGTCTGACTCTGAAATAAACAATGCAGATATCGACTCGTCATCATCTGCTACAGCAGCCTGAGGAGGGGGCAGCAAGGGACCTGCCGGCCCCAGCGTCCTCACAAGTGCATCAAATGCCCTCAGGGCCATCTGTTGACACTGTTCCTTCATACTACGTAAAAGCCGGTGAAGATGAGGAATGATGGACTTCATAATGTGCCGCTGCATCTCAACGGCAAATGCCCAATCAGACTCCGCAGCCCCTTGTGCCTCATTTTGGTGCTGAGACCCTGAAAATTGAACGACAGTTCGCCGCGTCGCTGCTGCAGACGCAGCTGCGCCAAGGGAAACCGCAGCCTTTCGGATGATAGCAAGCGCAACGTGCTGTAGCGTAATGTCGTCCGAGCACTCTGAAAGAAGATACAGTACGTGGCGAACCACCGGCTCGAATGCAGATGCGTGAAGGTTCAGTCGCCCCACATCACACGCTTGGCCTCCCCTTGCCTGCCCCCTTCCTATGCCATTGTCTTCCTGCAGACACTTTTCTCGCCGTGTTATTCTTGCCTCATTTTGTTTCACAGCATCTTCTGAAAGCTTCCTTATGTTCCCCTTTTCTTCACCACCAGCTATTTGTACATGAGCCTGTGAGTCGCTCGTCTGAGTCTCCGCTGCACTGTCCTTGGTGCCTTGTGCGAGGGCAGGGGGATCGAGGTGATTCTCTACCAATGCCAAGAGCACCGAAACCTGCATGTCGACGTCGGGTCGCTGCTCTTCTGGAGGGCTACGGCTTCCCGTTTTCAAAAAGTTTGCGCACACCATCACAAGCCCCACACAAATTCGCCATGCTGCTGCGAGTTCGCTGCTCCCCGCTAAAATAGCAGAAGCAGGCTCAATTCTGTCTACGAGAAGAGATGGCAGAGCATTATCCAAAAGGCATTTATTCAGAGGCCCTCCCGGTGCTAGCCAGGAAACCGGTGAAGCCTCAAGATTGCCTGTCCCCTCTGCATCCCAGCAAGCACTGATTTCCTTCAGTGCAAATCCTCGAACCTGCTCCGAGAGGAATTGCTCCTTCAGCACGCAGCCGCATGCAGCGAGCTCGGTCGCCAGCAAAAGCTTGGAGGCCTCAGCGCGGCACTGCAAATCTTCTGCAGCCTCTAGAAGACTGCAACACGACGCATACAGCCCACGAAGGAGCCTGCGCATTTCAGAAGACCTTTCATATGAGTCATTGCTAGATCCCAGCGTCCGCCGCCAACTAGCCAATGCAGGCAATAGTCCCTGTATTGCAACAAGCGTCAGCTGCTGGCGTGCTGCTGCCCCACCAGAACGCACTCGCAAAGGCAAGGAGAGAAGCAACAGACGAATCAGTTTTGCTGCCGTTGGGATAGAACCCGTCTCAGAATGATGAGCGAGCTCGTTCTGGGCTTTTGGTAGTTCCTTGAAAGAGTCCTTATCTGCACAAGCATATGCTGCAAGACGGGTCAGCAGCTGCAGCTCCTTGAAACCCACAAGCTGCGCTCTTTTTCTACGATGCAGGAACGCCTGAGCACTGTCATTGGCATCCGCTGCCTTTCCACCCTCAGAAGCACGATCTGCCAGAGTTGCTGAGTGTGCATCTCCACTTTTTGTCAGAATGCCTGCATCTCGTCGCGCGTTAAGTAGCAGCTCCATTGAGTGCAACAAAATGCCCATGTGTGGCAGCAGTATTTGAATGCCCCGTTGCTGCTGGAGCTCGTGCTGTCGCTTCATGGTCTCGTAGGCCTCTTCGAATCTCTTGAGAGATATAGCTTTGTCATTGTCTACAAATTCGTGTTTTGATTCCTGTTCATCTCCGTCACTTTCGTCGGACGAAGAAGATTCGTAGCTGTTGCGGTGGCGTCTCCTCTGGTTCACGTGCTTCATGGCGTTAATCTGCCGCAGAGAAAGCCGCAGCTCCTCTTCATGCTGCTCTTTCGTGCGACCTCCAAATGAGAGAAGCAAAGCTGTCTCAATAGCAGCTTCCAGCAAAGGAGTTGTACTTTGCCTGCTACGCTGCAAAAACTTCAGCAAAGATCCAGAACCTATGGCCCCTAAAAGAACCGGTAGAGCATTTGGAAGTACCTCCTCGTACAAAATGAAGAAATCCTGAAGCACCCACAGGCATTCATGGAGCGCAAGTGCAACACAAGGCCGGTTTCAGCCTCCAGGTGAGCTGCAGCCGCACTCAGCGGGACATGTTCCATGCAATCCCAGCCGTGTGAATCTTGCTCCAGTGCTGAAACCCTCACACAGACTTCGATGGAAAGCGTTGAATCATGCACAGCTCAATATAAATTCAGGATGCTGCCGCATTGTCATCCCTTCTGTCACTGTCATATTTTTCAAAACCAAGTATATATTCCTTCACCAATCACGTACGTATAGTTCAAGCGCCGGCGGATGCTGCATAGATTTGCTATCTAAAATAAATCTGGTGGCTTACTGCATTCGTTGCCCAAGAAGCGACAAATCGCACTATAGCAGGACAACTCCCACTCCTCTTGGGTTCCCCCAAATGGCCAGCTGCTCCTGTTTCGACCGCAGTAGAGAGCAGAAGCTGCAAGCTGGGGGCTGCGGGAGCCAACAGTACTTTCCAAGAGTCGATGAAGTCTGAAAAGGACGATATCAGCCAATGCAATGAATCAATCGCTATTCTGATGCAATGTTTCCTGTGGCGCACATTTACTGCAGCTGTCAGATCCTCCTGATCGTCCTCCGAATCTGATGCAACGTTCTGCACAACTTTTTCAGTCTTTTGCCTGATTGCTTTTGAGAGAATTTCTGTATCCTGTTCTTCGTCGGTGCCAGAATCAGCAGCGTCTTGCCCTGCTACCTCATGTAGCTCTTCGGATGTAAGGCACTCCCCCAATTTTGTGGGGACAAGCTGCTGCAAAATTGTTGCAAAGAGAAATACCAAGAACGGTGCTGCCGGTCTCAACGTATGTTGCTGCATCTGTACAAGGTGCTGCAAGGACTTCAGCAACCCATGTAACTGGGTAGAAGAGGAAGACCGAAAAAGTTGGCCTGAGAGCGTTATGTGCACTGGAGGCTCCTTCGAGATGCTGTCGTTCTCAGCAGCCGCACGGGATGCATCTCCTCGACACAAAACAGCTTTTTGGTACTGCCAGCGGATAAAAGCCGCTAGAAAGCGTTCTTTCTCCATGCCCTCCAAAGGCGCCACAGTCTGCGAGTCTTGAGCTAGCTCGTCCGAAGGGGCCGGCGCGACGCGTGGCGTAAGCTGTACCAGCCGCAAAGTCAGGACTGCCAGAACCATTGTTATTTCTGATTCTTCAAGACTGCTAAGCAAGCCAAAAATCCTGCGTCGATTTGCCAGTACAATTCCTGGGGACCTTCCCCTGAATAGCGCAAATCATATGCCCATCGAGGTTCAAGAAATAAATCGAAGCATCGCCGGGACTCAAAACTTTTAAGAGCAATATATACGAGAACCAGCAGAATACAAAATTCAAAGCAGCAGCTCATCCATGATCCTTCACGTGGCCACTATCTTACATTCTCGTTTGTATCTTGCTGATAAGTAAGCGAACGATTAGTGGAAGCATAAAACTACGGTGCTCGTTAAGTAGCACGACATTTTCTTTGGTTTCTGCGGAAGGTTGCAACAGGTGATGCTCCGCCTCTGCCTTTCCTAGGACAAGCCGCAATAGGCCCGACGGGGCTCCTCCCTTAGTTTTCAGGGCCTCTTCTAGCACTGGAAAATATGGCCTTACCACCTGCTGGAGCTCTCTACAGAGCATCAATGTCTGAACAATGAAACGAAAACGCCTTGAACACAATTTGGGCATATTAGTCGCAGCATCGCATTTTCCCAAGATCCCAGTAAGTCTTATCAATTCAAACACTTACCTGAAGGACAAGAGCTTGCAAGGAAGAGTCTTTCACACCGACGAGGCGCTGGGTGCAGCTCTCTAAAAATTGATACCAAAGCTCTTTGACCTCCTTGGCCCTGTCGTTCTTCTCCAAATGGTCTTCATAGGGAGCGCCAAGCAAGCGTTGACCAACACCCGGGGCGTGTATCTCCCCATGAGCCAAAATGGCTCGAAGCACATCCTGTGCTCGGGGGACTAAGCTAGCTGTGGAACGCAGCGAGATGCAACTGCACTGCCCCCAATACCCTTGTTTGTAGGAGCGAGCACTGCAAATCTCATTCGTGCCTACAGGAGCTTTGGCCTCTTGAAGCCCGCCGCAAGCAACTGCCCCGCCCTCACCATCAACGTCCTCTACATCCACGAAGCCTGTAGATGAAGAAGTAAGCTGGGCAGAAAGCTGCTGCCCGTAGATAAGGAGGAAACGGAGGGAATTCAGGGCGAAGTTGCGTCTCCATGCTGCTGCGGTAAGAGCACTAATTTCCCGTGATTTATTTGTTTCCTGCAGCATATCCTCATCCGTAGCGGCATGCTCCTGCTGCTGCTTTTTTGTCCGTGTAAATGCACTAGCACCCCAACGAGCGCCAAAGTGCTGCAAAATCCTCAGCAAGTGCGAATGCCTTTCTAGGGGTGCCGTTTCCTCACTGACGATTTCTTTTTCACTGGCTTTCCCCCAGGCTGTCTTCACACATTCTTCGCAGGTGCTGCAACTAGAATTCGCTGAGTTGTACGGCTCTGCAAGCATCGGACAGAAGCGGCATTCCTCTTTCTGCGCACCGTTCAGCTGCTCGAGAGCTCTATGCGTCTCCAACACGACGAGCCTCCACAAAAAAGTCAAAGCTTCATTCCGCTGTTGCTGCTCAGGGCAGAGAGTACTTTGGACTTTCGCGTCACGGGATGATCCCCCTAAATATCCATCGTATCTTTTAGCACATCCGGGAGCAGTAAAGTCATGGAAAGCCTCGATGCAACTAGTCACAGCTTCCACAACCTCCGGCCACACAGTTGCGAACTTGACCGATAGCCCTGCTAGCAGCACGCGGTACGCCACCTGGAGCAAGAGCACCAAGCCACTACAATCCGGACGTCCGTCTGTAGCCACCTTTGTCTCCTCCGCAGCTAGGGTTTCCTGAATCAGACAAATCTCCTTTGCAGAGGAGTGGATCAACTGGATCTTCTGACGTTCCGTCTCTATGTCCACTTGAAGCTTTTCCAGGAGCTCCAACTTCCGTAAGAGGCTGATTATGAGCAGGTTCGTTTTCTCGGAAGCAAATACAACGGAAGGTATTGGGCAACTGGTTGACGCAAATGCTTTCTGTCTTCCGCATGACAAAAGTAGAGTTGTGTCGCAGCTACAAATGAAGCGCAACGACCACAGACGAAGGCGACGTGACCCAGATGAGAGGTTCGGTAGCAATACCTTGATCGCCATTAGACACAAATCCTGCAAACAGTTCTTGTGCAAACGGCTCTTGTGCTGTTGAGCGCCTTTTATATTGGAAGAAATGCTACTGTTAATTAGCCTTAAGGCCAAGCAAAGGCTCTTGACAAACGCGGGGCTTGCTTGAGCCGCAGAATCTTGAACAGGACCCCTCTTAGAGCAGCGAGAAGTGGATGCCGAGGCGATGTGCGAAGACAACATAAAAGCAAGTACGCATTCTACCCAGCGCTCTTCAGGACTCCGATCACACATGGCAGTTTGGCACACTGACGCCTCCGTCCCCAAAGCAAAGCCTAAGTCTTGAAACAAAAGGTATCGGCGCGCTCCTTCAAATTCTGCTGCAGACAGCGATGTTTGGAATGAAGAGCCTTTGGGACCAATACAGCCGCAGGCCATGCCGATGCACTCACAGGTGCTGGTACTGCATACAGCAGCTGCCTTGCTGAGGCGCTCTGAGCATATCTCTATCAAGCAATCTGGAGGGCTCGGGCAACTGAGGTGGTCGTTACCATCTCCGCATTTCACGAGCTGCGGCAGCGCCAGGAAGGTAAGGAAACTGCGGCTGAATAAAAGAAGCAGACCATTGCGAGGCTTGTTCATTTCTTGTCCACCGTGGATGGCCTCAACCAGCAGACACAGGAGCCTCTGCTGTTGGTGCTGAAGTTGCACTGCGGCAGCTTGTGCTTCACTTGTTAGCTTTATGCGCACTGTAGGCTCCATCACCTCGAAACCCTGTTTACCGAAAATGACTTTTCGTAGCGCCCACAACCACTGAAGGCTCATAAGCGCACTAGCCAATCCCACTTCCAGCTCAGCGAAAGCCCCAGCCTTCTCCATTTCATCTCGAGCAGTATCAAGGCAATGTCTCAATGATTTCTCCACACGGTGCAATTCTGTACAAGTTCCCCTCAGGCAGCTCTCCAGGTAAAGCGGTAGTAAGAGTCGAATGAAGGAGGCAGTGTTGCTGGTTCCCACTAATATACCATCCCTTCCATAGGTCTTCAACAGAATCGCTAGTAAGTCACTGTATGCTGCCCATCTCCAGGAGGAGATATTGCCAAGCACGAGCTGCCTGTGCATTTTCTGCGCCGGAGAATTCCGCGACACTACCCAGCGAAAACTCTCACTTTCCCGAAATGAACTATCCGGTAATGCCATTGGCTGACTTGCAACAAATTCGACTGCCTGGCGCAGGCACAGAGATGAAAACCCAGCAACCGGGCTAGGCGCAAGAAGCAGTGTTCGCAAACTGCAGAGAAATACCTCCAACACTCGCTCAAGCAAAAAATACCTTCGCCATGCCATCTCCACTTCATTCGACTCAACCTTCCGCAATAGTTGCTGATGATAGCTCTGCACAGCTAACAAGGCATGCATTAGGTGCTGCAGCGGGTTGCCTTCTACAGAAACTGCTTTGGTGTAGCTGACAGCGACAGCTCTCCATGCAAAGACAATTAGTCGCAACAAGCAGCATGGAACAATAACAGCGACTGCCGCGGCCGCTGTCCAGTTCACATTTGAGAAGTCCCACAGGAGCGGCTGCAGCACTGGTGGAATCGCCGGCGACTGCTGCTGCACTGCGTCTTTTACATGGACGGCTGCAGGCGGTACCTTCGTGACTTCGTGGCCTCTAGACGGAGCCACACAAAATGGCAGAAGAGTACTAATCAATCTTTGAATGTAATCATCAAAGCTACCTGAACTTCTCTGCGCAGGTGCGAACCAGGAGGCAGCAGCATCAGCCATAGCGCAGGAGCCCACCAGGGGAGGAGGGGGGAGACAGCAACGGCTGCAAGGCATGTCTTCTGTTGATTTGCACGTAAACGGCTGATCGCTACCCAAGAAGTACCGAAACGACGTCAGTGGGAGTAGCGGGTAAAAGGTGAAAAACGGTGAGAATGAAGACAAAAACAGGCATTGCAATTCTTTCTCGTTAGCGTGCTGCGTCCTCCCCTCTTCACCCTGAGTATGCTGCTGGCCTCTCTTCAAAAGCATCGGATCGTTCAGCGCAGCATGCGTTGCTGCGGCAAACAGGCGAAGTGTTACTCTCTGTAGAGCCAATGCTGCCGGGCTCTCCGTTGATGATGCGTGTAGTCGTGCTTCATGGAGGTACCTCCGAACGCATTCAACATGCGCCATATACACCTGCCTGCCGCAGGCCTTGGAGCAGGTGAGGCTGCCGTTGCTGGAGTCACTATTGGCACGCAAAGTGCAAGAGCTGCTAGATTTGCTGCCAGCACGGCAACTGTTTTGATCTAGGGAGGAAGGAATCTCCAACTTCGGGGGCTCGTACGTTGCCCCAGAAACCGGAAGAGTGAAGCGCTCTCGTAAAAGAATATTAGCAACCAGAAAGCATGAAAGCCCCTCGAAATTATTTGTGAATGCCGTGTCCGATCCCCGAATACATTCAAAGAAAATGCGTGAGGCGGCGACAGAAAAAACCGGGAGCCACTGAGAGGGCACCCTGCAAGGCAACAGATCACATATCGTGACGAAAATCGAGACTGAACGCAATAGCATTTCGCAATAGCACACGCCCTTCAGGTCTTACACGCACAGGAAATGAAGGCGTACCATGGACGCCATTCTTCAATGGAATCCCTGCATGACAACTGCCAGCTTGGCAAGCCGGAAAGACCTTCATATTCACGTCTGACTTGAACTACTAGAGCGAAAATTCAGCTACACACTTGTGTTTCACGTTTTCGGCGGCTCACACTGGAAAGTAGTTAGTAATGGAGGCGACACAGTCATAGAAGGATTCTTCATCTCTTGCTGCCCTGCGAAGTACCGTCGCAACAACTTGAGCGGCCAACAGAGAGCTCGCTGAGACTTTGACATCGGTCGGCTCACGTTGCTGCTCGTAGCAGGAGTTTTTCCGTGGGCAGGCATTTCTCAGTCGCGCTGCCTTTATCCTGCGTTTGCGCGGGCGCTGTCGTTCGTCCTGTTTCTTGTTTCCTGAAGCAGAGTCAGTTGGCTGCTGGTGTTGCTGAGGGTGCTTCCCTTTATTTGTAATTGGCCTTTTGCGTTTCTGTGTTGTCCCGGGTGGAGGGCTGTGCAATAAAAGTGGCACCATGATCTCCAAGAAGTCCTCCATATTGGCAATTAGGTATTTGTGCAGATACCTGAAAAAAAACCGGATCAACAGACGAAATCGCATGCGCACAGAAACTAAGCATATGCACTTCCAGCAGTGTTGCACCAGTTTATCCATGTGGGGTCTAGATTCTACCGTCTCATGCCAAAATCTAGATCTTGACCCTGTGTACACGTTTGCTGTCACTGCTTATGCACCTTAGTATCTGCGTGAGGCACTGAAAGAGCTGCTGAACTCCTTCGGCATCGTTTTGGTCTTCCAAGTCGAAGATGAGGAGATGCAGCGCCCCTACGCAAACCTCCAGGTACACGAGGAATTCCTGACGCAAGTCCTGCAAACATGTGAGCAAAAGGCGGCGAGAAATGTCACCTGCTAAGGTGAAGGGGCAGACTGTGTAGGCGGAACGAAACGGTGAAGGTTACGAAAGAAGGCGTTAAGTGCAAGTTTACCTTCGCAAGTGCTGGTAGCAGCTGTAACACAACACTATAGGTGTCCTGACTTCTTAGATGGTCCAGCAAAATCTGCATGACCTCTTTCTGCTGGAGAATTAACAGTGGCAGCGACGTGGCAATGTCTTTTAGCTGCACTAGCAAGTGATGAGCAGGGCCTCGGGCCTCAACACCTTGCAAAATGTGTTCCACAAGGCGCGAGAAATCGCTCTCTTCTTGCTCTGTTCGCAAACGGACGGATACACATAAACTTTACCATCTTGACTCATATTACGCACGAATGCTCCGGAAGCGGATAGCAGGCTGACACTTGAGTGGAAAGACCTCTAAGCACCGCAGAAGGCAGCATCAGGATAAAGGACATAGAGTGGACGTTGGCGCCAAACATAAAATTTTAAGGCCACTTCATTCTTCCCTACCAATGCGTTTACGATGCTGCTCGACTTCATGTTCATCTGCTCCTTCCCTCAGTCGTTTCCATGTCCGTCGTTTTGCGGTTGTGGAAAGATCTATAACATCCAGGGTAGTCAGGTTTTGAGGTCCTGACTGTCCCTGTTGTAGCTGCACCTGCAGCTGTTGGCGAAAGGTTTGGAACACATACTTTCCACTTGATGCATCTCGTACCTTGCTGCCCCCGCCGCTACGGGGTTCAGCTGAGGTAGCAAAGGCAGAGACGGGAGAGTCTTTCTCGCTACTTGGGGCTCTCACAGTCTTACGCAGATCATTACCTGCGGAGCCAGACTTCTGCTCTCTAGACGATGACACAGGGGTAACGCTTCGCGGAGGCGAAGGTCCCTCATTATCCCTCGACAAGCTGGAACTACTGGGGGCCCCCATCTCCCCCGAGGGGCTGACGAGAGAATCTCATGCACCAAAGAATTCAAAGATTTGAATGAAGCGAAGTGAGACTGACGTGAAGAGACCGGAGCCAAAATTTCAAATATGATGGATACTACTAAGAACAGCTCCTGGGGGCCCCCCTGCTGTGTTGGCTGCGGCTCTACCGTGCAGGCCCAGTTCACTGTCTGCAATTAACTTTTTAGCTGCCACATAAGTTTAAATATATAAAAAGGAAATGATAGAAGCTACTAGAACTGTACGGGTTGGATCTTCAGTGATCTGTGGGGCCCCGGCCTTCTGTGGGGCAATCGAACGACTTGCTGATGAATTGTTTATCGCTGCACTTACAGCCACGCATTGGCGTGATTTTGTCCGACTCACTAGAACTGATTTTACTTCAAATCGGGGTCGGCATTGAGTTGCACCTTCGATCCCTGGTGTGGGCTGACGTGACTCTTTCCTTGTGCCTGTATACTGAGCCATTCCCAGTTTCGATTTCGTTCCCGTAAATACGCCTTCTAGGAGCATGCTGCTTAAGCTTAGTCAAATTGAACTTTTATACGTTCGACTTTCTCATCATATTATGTAGTTTCACGCTCATTGCCGCTCCATTACGAAATGTCCAGTGTGGCATCGCACTACAAACTGCACTTCCGCGACACAAAAAGCTCCATATGGCTTTCGAAATGTATCTTATGGCTAGAAAGAATTTCCGCGAGTTTTATTGTGGCATTTAAGGGTGGCTGTCTTGGCTAACACGTGGATGGGAAAATCCTCTCAGTGCATGTTTGTTGGAGAATGCACGATGCTTCTGTTTTACTTCGCGAAAAGGGATTTGAGCTCTACGGGGTACTGAATTTCGTCTCTTTGCATGAACCAGTTTTGAGCAGGCTTGCGTGCCTGCACGCTTCAGCGAAGTCCTGTTGATCCCATCCTGCAGAGAAGGCCACTGATATGCTTTACGGTGATGCTTGGGCGCCTGGAAAGTGCTTTAGTGCTAAAATTATTACTATTTGTATAGGCTTTCTTTTTTATTTAGTTATCTGCTTGTTTTCTTAGTCTACTATTTGTATTTAAGTAAGAGCATTTACACTAGAGTAGTTTGGTCACCTTTGTGCTCTTGGTAAGTGGCATTTATTAAATGTCGAATACATGGCGACTATTTTGGGTAAACTAACCCAAGCGCTATAGGCTAAATATCTTTGCCCTGTGGGTTGCTTGCGGTCTTAGTCGTGATGCATGAGAGCGCAAAAGAGTTTTTTGAAAGGGGAACATATCACACTGAAGTTGCCCGGGAAGTTCCTAATAATTCAAGTAAAACTTCTTATGAGGCGATGTTTGAGCATGTACGGGACGGTGAGGCCGGTGGCGTTGGTTTTCAGTCCCCCTGAGAACGTCCTTTGCCAGGGGCCAGCGAATACACTGGCGCGGAGGAGGCTCGCACCGATTCAAGTCAGCCCGACGCAGAAACACGCTTTTTAGATGACTCAAAAGGAGCAAAAACAGCGAAAACAATATGAGGCGAAGCTAAATTCACAAAATCTGGCTTCTAGCTAATAGTGAAAAACGTAGCAGAACCTTTTCCTCTAAACCACTGGTACACTTTACAGGCTACTATCAGAGGCCCAAAACTAGTCTGTTAGTTAGTAATAACTTCTGGAATTTTCAAAAAGGTTTTGGTTCATTTACAGCAGTACAATGCACAGAAAATTGTGAAGCTGACTAGCTTTGCAACTGACACGACCACAATAACAATTACTCAACCATGTCACATGAACTTTGATATATTACTCATATTTTTAATTTGAAAATGCCCTATATACGTGGGCTACATTGTTGGAAATTGCTGGACATGGTGCTTCCTTTTACAGGCTTTCGACTAGAATAATAATACCCGCAAAGAATATGGCTACTGCGGTTCCCTGGAGCCATGAAATAGCCCAAACATTATAATTACGGAAGTGAATGTTGTACAGTTACTCACATCTAATAATGGCTCAATTTTGTTCTCACGCCCTCGGTACACAGGTATTTTCAGGCTAGAGTGCGTGTGTTGAAGGCATTACCGCCGGGCCAGTGAAGGACTCGTTGCCACTCACCAACTTAACACGACCATCGTTAATCTAGGGATCACGTTATGGCGCCTTTACATCATGCTTCATACCTAATTGAGCTATGTATACAGTGGTAACGTTTTAAATTGCCTAATGCTGAAATCGGTCTGGGTTTGTCTGCTCCAAGTCTTCATTTGTCCGAGGCAGAGACAAGTTGATTACTTGAGCCACCAGCCTAAAAGCGTATGCCTAAAAATAAGCGTTACAAGTGCCAGGTACAAACACTCAATGGTGCTGAGGAAGCTGCTCGCGGAAACAATGTTGAATGCAGAAATTAGTGCAGCCCTTCTCTTGAATCAAGAGGCTGGCAGATATTTGAAGTGCGCAGTTGCAGTGTTCTAGCTCTAACAAGAACATCATTTGAAAGTTTCTAATTTAGTGAAACTGAGAAGCTGTTGCTACGTAGTTTGAGAACCAGGGTCTTAAGCTATTCACTACTCAGTGGTCTTCCAAGCTGCAGAACGCTAGACGAAAATAGTCTCTTGACCCACATTTCAAGCTCCAAAAACTTAGTGAGGGAGCTAAACCAACTTAGTTAACTAATATGTTAGAATGAAGGTTTGGGTTGACGCTTGCTGAATTCATTCTCCAGCTCGCGGTGAATCTCCCGAAATCCGCCAAGTCAGGCGCTCCACCTCTTCAGAGCGACCAATGGTACCGGTCTATTGACTACTTGCGTGGGAGCAAACCACCTGAATTTTGGTGTTTTGGCTAGTTTCCTAGCAGTTTTTCATTTTTTAGTATTTTTACGCTAAATTCCATGCTTTGGGCAATCAAAAACAGTGTGCTTCGCTCCACCCGACCTGGCGGTAGCAGGTAGTGGAGGCCAGCGTGCACAGATGAGTGGTGCAAAATCCAAGGTGAAAAGCACATTTGGTGCTTTATTTTCTGTTACAGTGGTTGATTGAGAGAGCACAGTCATCGCAAGTTCCTTTGCAGAGGAAGAAGGGGCTGACCATTGCCATCACCTGGCGACACGCAGTGCCGAAAAGATAAACGGAGCAGCAGGACCACGAAACAGGCGGCCCACCGCGTGTCACTTACAGACGCAAGAAAAAGGACTCTTCCATAAAACTGTATCGTAGTCGATTTTTTCGGTGAGAATCAAATAACTAAGGTCACTTCTCAGTGACCTTGGTGGACGACCCCACAGCCCGTGGACCAATGATCCCTAGTGTCACACACAGTTGACCGAAACTGCTCCAAAATGATTATTCTTCCCCGTCCATGCTGAGAACGTATTATGCAAGATTTGAAATGAGTGGCTGTGATATGTCACAGATGCGAAAGGATGGCGCACCCCCTCAGGAAAGTTGTCTCCGCAGGTCAGCACTTTCACTGTTTCTGATTGCTAAGACCGAAATTCACACGATGTGCCAAATTTAGAAAACTGTGGTGCTTTAGGTTGTTCCTTGTATGGGACTCAGGTCAAAAAACAACACTTGGAGGGCTGTGCAACGCCGGAGTCTCGGGCGGCGGCTGCGCCATCGGGCCCCCACTTCCATTTCCGCAGTATGCCGGGCATGGGAAAGAAAGCATTAGTGCCTTATCGCCCGGCCAGCAGCATACAGATACTGAAAATTTAGATTGTTTACCCCCTGTTAGGTTCCTTGATGCTACAGAATGTTTTTGGCATGCCTTCCAGCGCCTTGGAAACCTAGCAATAGTCAACTGTATTTCCGTTGATTCGACACATCCAATTGAGTTAGAGACTCTCAAGGAAGCATCTATACTTGTAGCAAGAAGACACCAGGCTCTGCGCCTTGTCATACGACTCACGGACACCAACTCCACAATAAAACAACGGGCAAGCGAAGATCACCACCTCTTGGTAGCCCACCAGAACCATCACGAGCTAGAGAAACAACGTGGAAGTGACGATTTGCTGGGCGAGGACTCCGTTGCAGGCGGTTGCGCGGAAGCCCCATTCCCATCTGCTCGCAGCTTCTGCACAGCTGCAAGTTGCCGCAGCAGCAGCAATAGTTCAAGCGAGCGAAGCAGCATTAGTAGTGATGGCCGGCGTGGTGTATGGGGTTGGAGAAACCGTCGCAGTGCTAGCGAGTTCGGAAAACGTGGAACCAGCAATGGAGCTGAGAACAGCAGTGTTCGCAGCAGCAGCTGCACCAGTTGCAGGGGAGCCAGCAGCGATGGCGAGAGTAAACAGGCAGGGGACGTGGGATTTTCACCCCCATGCAGCTGTAGGAAACGCTCCAATCTAAAGTTCACTTTCCATGAGAGACTGGGGGAGCCCGTCGTGGATGTTAAATACGCTACAGTCAATAATTCGCTTTCCTCGGCAGGGCTCAAATGGCAACAGAAGCACGGCGACGGGACGCAGCTTGATTTGGGACTTCTCGAAGAATACCCCTGGATGAAGGCCATGGCGTGGGAACAGAAAACCCCCCTTGACTGTGAACATGGTGAGCACCAATAATAAAAAGCTAGTGCGTTTTTAGAGAGCATGTGTTTTCTGGCTGTCACTTCAGAAATCAATATCGCTTGCCTTTTCTTGTCTTTTCTCGCTGTAGTCTCAGAAGCTACCTTCCGAAGCCGCACAATAATGCTCATATGCTTTAGTTTCCTCCCTAGTTGTTGGCGCCTCCTCAATGAAAGGAATTTTCTTTTTTCCTGCGACTTGAGAAACCTCGAAGCTTCAAACTGAGAGTTCGGATTCAAACCCCAGCATTTGCGATTGTTTTGCAGGGCCTTTGTGGCGGCTGCGGCTGGTGCCTTCCGAAAAGATGCCACTTGTTGCGCCTCACGGCAACTCTATGCCAGCAGTCTCGCAAGCGGTCAGCGGTCTGAAGAGGCCTGCAAACAGTCCTGTCTACATACAAGACAACATGTGTGAGTTACCTGTGGGCACAGTCAACAAGGGCAACAGCGGAGGGCGGCGGTTTCGTACTCACATCATTGGGGTTTTCCATCACTCAACTATAGATGGCCTTAGCAGAAAAGAATTCTGGGATGAAATTTTGCGGGCCATCATTGTTCTAAGTAATGCAAAAATATATGCAGATTATGCATCGCGGGTCAAAGCCCTCACAGAGGTGACAGCAATAGCCTCTCAGTCTTCGACCCACTTTCGCCAGCATACGCTCAGCTCGGAGCCAAGATTACACCAGCAGGGAAGCATGCAATTGGTGTCGAATTCTACTGCAGCTATGCAGACACCGCTCACTAGCCAGACGTACCGCTGGCGAAGAGGGAGTAGCAGCAACACCAATACTACAAGGTCTAGTGGCACGGTGTACTTACGACGTTGCAGCGCAGGCAGCTCAAATGCTGGCGAGCTTCCTATAAGGGGGAAGGACTGCAGTGGGGATCCGTTTGAGTCGCCCTCAGCAAACAACTGGTGTTATTATCGCCGACTGTCTGCTGTATCTGCTGGATCTGTAGACAGCTCAGCAGCTTACCTTTCAGAGTCATCACCTCAATCCACCAGCTATCAGCCAGAGCTCCAGCTTCGTCCTCCTGAAACAATACTGCCCCCAGCTCTTAATGAGCTTTTTCCAGTCAGTCCCTGCATTACATTGCTTAGGCCATTGATGTGTGCAGGGTATGGGATACATGTGAGAATGTATATGTTGGAGAGAGAGTTGATGAAAGCACTCCGAAATCCCTTTGCGGCATATTACCCATCCAAACGTTTCAGAGCCAGTGGGTCTGAATACAAAGCATATAACCAAGCCGCCAGAGCAGCTATTGCCGCGAATTCGTCTCCCAAACAGCAAGCCAACCGTACCACGGGAAAAGCACCCTTGCAGGAACAAGAGGACGGTGAACTGCGATTCCATAAATATCATCCAGAAGAATGCAAAACATCTGGGGACGTAGCTTTGACCGGGGTGGTGACCCTTCGGCTATCTGAAGATCTCACCGCAGGGCTCATTTCAGCGTGTAGGGAAAGAAAGATGACGATGAATGGATTAATTACAACAGCGGCAGCAGTTGCGCTGTCCCGGATGCTTTGGCGTAGGCAGCAAGTAATGCAACAACACTGCCTCCTTGCCGAGCTCTCGCGCGTTGCTGCAGCTACCAATGCAGCCCAGTGCTGGCAACCTCACCAGCAGTCGCTGTGGTCCTCAGCAGCTGTGCAGCGAAACAGCATGTACTTTCCAAGTGCAACCGACACCGGGACACCTTTCGCGGGAACTGCTGCCGATGGTAGCAAAGAGGGCGGCGTGCCTTCTGTGCTGGAATCTTCCCCAGCTAGCTCAGAGCTAGACTCAGGAAAGGCAGCAACCGCTGTTGGGGGGCAATCTCCGACTAGCTGTGACACCTGCTCAAGCATTCACAGCAAGGGACCAGTTGTTAGCCATCAAAACTCTTTGACCCCTCTCGAAAGCCCAAGTACGCCTGTAATTTCCAGTGGAAGCTTGGATCGGCTTCCCTCAGTCCAAGACTTACTGCAAACGCCTGTATCAGGGTCTTGCCATAGCAGTAAAGAACAGACTCGCACAACACTTCAGCGTTCAGCTGCAAGTGGCAAAAGTGCCGTCAATCTGCGTAGTGGCTGGTCCTTATCCCATGTAAAGGAGATGCTGCAGCAGCTTACCTTGCGCTCCCCTGTTTCTGGAGAGGGTCTTCCTGGCGAATCTAACAGGCAGTTCATTAGACACAAGGGCCCAGTATACATCTACAGTCTCCAGGCAATTAGTGGCCGCCGTTGGCTCGACAACTGGCTGCAGGAGCGGAAGCGGCAACCACAAAGGCCAGCGAGGGGCCGCAAACGAATCCCTGGGGATGATAAGCAATTCGAAGAGTTCCTGCTGCAGTACCTTGCCGTCAGCATGAGAAGCCACAGGTGTTCAAGAGCTCTTGCTGCTATAGCGGCAGCTTCAGTTGCACTTGGTGCATCTACGGGCCCTCCATCCCCCTCCTTGCACTTGCTGTCCCCACGACAACCATCAAACCTTTCCGGAAGTAGAACCGGAAGCAGCAGCAGGAGCACCAGCAGCAGCGGGAGCAGGTGCGTCACGCAGCGAAGACAGCAAGGACACTCAAATGAGTTTGGTTCTGATCGCCGGCCTGGGAGCGAAGCATTTTCCAACGAGGCAGAGGAGAAGAGGTGCGATGGCTCTGCGAGTGCCGCGAGCAGTGCACTGACTGTGAACACTGCTGGAATGCTGCAGAGGCACAGGAAAGCTTGTGCTACGGAAAAAGTAGCAGAGTCCCCCTGCACCTCCAAGAGCAGTGTCTTTAACAAAGCTGTCGAGGGCTTTGTGGAAACAACGGGACGTAGCTCGCTTTCTACATCTAGCAGTTTGCACACAGTAAGTGCAGCGTCTTTGGACGACACTGTAGTCAGGTCATCCATTCACAGCTCAGCAAAAAGTAACAGCAGGGCAAGCTGTTCCAGGCGATTACACGCTCACAGACGCAGCGTTGCCAGTCGCATCACGAGAGGGCTTCGGCTGATAACTCAATGGATCTGGGGATCTTCGAAACGCTGCACCACTGAAGAAGGCAATGACGATCAGCCTGAGCAAACCAAGGCCCCGCCATATGGATTGGGATCCTACGCCTTTTTGATGCCACTGAAGCTCCGAGTGCCAGCCGAGTGCAATGGAGGAGCAGATGCCGTGTGGGCACTCGGTAAGGCATGTACGGAAGCCGTGCACAGAATTGTATCATTGCCTAGTTCTTCTTTTGCTTTTTTCAACTTCCAGCTCATTTCTTCCTTTGTCGAAGAAGTTCGCGGGGAGCTAGAGTGCTTGCAGCCATTCAGGAACGACGCCTTCGCCAGGCCATCGGCATTTCTCATCTCTAATGGAGGAGTTTGGGCGGCCAACTCCCTGAACAGATTTTCTGCCAAAATTCATGCACAGCTTCGTGAGGCTCCGGAACGGCATCTCAGGCTTCTGCACCGTGTAATTCAACATCAGATGGCCTTGCAGCAGCGGCATTCAAAAAAGCCTATATTGCCGCCTTTACCTGCGCAGCATTCATGCGGAGTAGGAGCAGCAGACGCAGCACTTAAAAGCAAGCGTCAACACGGAGGCCGAAGAACGGCATTAAATAGCAAGTGCTCTGGTAGAGCTAATGATCAAATGACGGTATCTCCAGTGCTCGCAGCAACAGCTCTCTACGTAAGCGGCACTCACGTTGCCGCGGCAGACGGAAAGCTATCTTCTCACGTTATGTTTCCCAGTGGCCAAATGCCCGACGTGCAGCATCAGCAGCCGGTGGAAAAAGAAACTGCGAGCGGCCTGGAGTGCTTGGCGGGTGGTTTGGAAGAGCTGATGGCCTCGCTAGAGCCTTTCGACATATCTGTAGACAGCAGCTGGTCAATCGTCTCGCAGCACAATACTGGGCTCAACTACTTTGCGCATAACTGCGTGACAGTGAATGGAAAGATGAATTGGTCTCTTCAGTACCATTCTAATCTCACCTCTCGAGAGATAGCGGCACTTTATGCCTCCAACATTCTGGAAGTTCTGCAGGAGGCGCATGAACTGCATGTCCAAGAAAAGGTGAAACAGCGGGGTCAGCAGCACTCGCAGGAAAATGAGTCCCCTAGTGCCTCCACACAACCTGGAGAGACCGGGACGTTTTAGAAGAGACATGACGAAAATGTTGGGTCCTCGCGGGAGCAAACTTTTTCCAATATATTTTTTTGGCTTCACCGGGGCCGTAACACAGGGTCTCCTTCCCTTGCTTGTATATGCTGCACAAGCCGTGTGCCGCAGGCATGCGTAACACATTCGAGAGCTTAGTAAAGGAAAGATGCTTCCGAAGAGCATGCCAATATCTGTAGGCATAGTGGCTTTGACTCAGAAAGCAGCAGCTTCGCCGATTTTTTTGACCACGACTGTCTGCGGGACTCATATTCTCTTGCGCTTCATCGAGTAGCTGGTTTGTAGTAATGAAGAAGTCTTTTTAGGTTTACATCATGACCTTAGGCCTCCAAATAATCCTGGAACTATAGGTCATTGCAGAAAGTCGTGAAACGCCCAAAAGTGCACGGTTTTCCCCTTATAGCAACCAGGCAGCATCTGGCTGCTGCCTACCGGGAACTTTGGCAGTGCCTCTTGTGGTGCCTGGCATGAAGAGAGCTTCGGAATACCAGCTTTCACACCACCATGAATGATTTTTTCGATGCATAGTCGGCCTAGGGTAATATCGTTGCGGCGTTCAGATAAGGGATAGGGTGCACAAATGATCAAATCTGCTCAGTCCCCGTATGTGGGCTGGGAAAAACTACACATGCACTTTGGGACAGAAATTTGCAAAAGCAGCCGGCATTGTAAGGTTCTCATGTTCCAGAACACGTTCGTGACTATTGCGTACTCGGAGATGTGTCAGATTTCAGACAAACACACACAGCGATGTCTATCTCCACTCAAGCGCGAGCACTTGACAGACTTCGATTAAGAGTTACCGCCCCACGAATAGTACACTCTGGAGCTGCAATCCAGTGGAAAGATGGCTAAGCTGTGGGAACACAGAAATGGATTGAATAAATTCTGGGAGGAAAATAATTTTTTTAATGAAGAGCAACTTTTTGGAGCCAAGCCTGCTGGGTCACTCTGGGTGTTCATTCTTGCCGACAAGCAAGCAATGTTTGGCTTTCCACGGAAGAATGGTCTCGTGCATGCTCAAGTCAATACATGAATGCATATTTCATAGCATATCTAGGCCTAGTGTACTGAATTTCATGAAACAGTCCACCAGTTCTAGGCCTTTCGCCCCACAGTGGCGGCCCAGTCAGTGCGTGTTCGGCTTCGCAACAGTCTACGCCTAGAGGGCATTATTTGAGCTGTCTTTGCGGCACTATTTCATAAAACAGTAGCAATTAAAATGCTTTATGAAGCAGAGACCTGGCATATTTTTCAGGTGAAAGCTACCATTCGTCTTCGTCTGTTCCCTCCCAGTTAGACTGTATCCCCTCTATCGTGGCTTCTGCAGCCCACAAAGAAGAACATTACATCAAATTTCTCCCGCTGAAATTCTACACTATATTCTTTTTGTATTATTTGGACACCTGAGGCATGCTAATTTGGAAACGGAAAGCCCCCCTTTACCGTGCTCGGGTGTAGCAGCATACTCTGGACCAATGGTAAGGAGTCCACTAGCGCGTGACCCATATGTCGTTCTGGCCCAACGATTTTCTCACCACTCGGTCTTCAAACGAGGGGAAAAAATTTGTCGAGCCAGCCCAGCATGAGAGTAGCCAGACATGCATCTACTGCAGCCGTGGTGGTTGCATGCCTGTTTCGCTGGCCTGTTTTGGCCAAGCCTGACCCGAAAAGCAGACCCGCAGGCAACGCTCCTAGAAATTGCCCAGAGCCATATGTGATGGATCCAACAGGCGTGAGCATATCCCCACCGCGGGCAAATGGCTTTAAGCTTTGCCACGTGTTGTTAAAACCAAGAGAAGTAGAGAATGTAGCGCCCCCCATAAACTTCCACTATGTAGAAATGCTTGTAGGTATTTGCTCACTGTGTTTTTTCAATCGGAGCGCCTTTACTGCAGGTAAGGTGCACCATGACTCACGCAATGCCGCCGTTGAAGGTATGCCCTAATGGAGTGCTGCGGGACGAAGAGTGCTTGATGTTTGCCCCACCTGACTGCACTACGTGCCCAGGAGGCTTTACAGAGTATATTGTCGACGGCATCAAGGAGTGCGTTGCGACGAGAGTGGCTCGCATGAAACTGGCTTGCTGGGGACCCCATGAGAGGATGGAAGGAGATGTCTGTATCGAGGTAGGGGGAATGTGTGCGCCCAAGGCATCCAATTTGGGTGTTTCAATGTGTGTAACAGGATGAATAGTGCACTGGAGGCACCAGCAATTACTTCAAGACTGGGCTGCTTGTCACAGAGAATTCTGGTTTTGCTGCATTGTTACTGTGGCAGCGTACGGTCCGGCCACTCATCATGGAATGCATGAAAGGAAACCTTAACCTCGAAAATAAATGTGAATTTATCGATGCAAAGCCACCGAGGGCCGTCTGCAGCCCTGGATTCTTCGAGTTAGATGGATTATGTATACAACGTAGAGGAGCACCATGTGACGACTCACCTGATGGCGACTCACCTGATGACTCTTCGCTGCCGTGGACTGAAAAATCAAAATCGATGAAATCTAGCACCGAATTTAGTGGGAATGTCTATCAAAAGGAAAGCGACCTTCCAAACTTCACCGCAAAAAAGGTGAGCACCTATTCCACGATTTTTCCAACACTTCAAGCCAGCAATGAACCTGAGATGAATTCAGTTGAATGGGAGCTGCCGGGCCAATCATTCGACGAATTCACCGCTTCTGAAGCACGCAAGCAGTATCCATTTCGACAAGTGACTGCCACGACGGAAATGCTTTCTACCACTGGGCTGGAGCAAGTATCGAATTATGGTATGGACGAATGGGCCTTCTCTACTAATTATGAAGAGCTTACGGAACACGAACACGGCCAGCGTTGGGACACTGCGAACAGAATCTCAGGATTTTCACGTGCTGTCGCCTCACCAGAGTTTCTCTCCAACGAAGTGATTGGGCGCAGACTTGAGGCCGCCAAACTACCATCTGACCAGTCCATGGGAGCAGTGCAAGGCAGTGAACTCCAAAATTCAGGGCGCCTTTCACCGATTTTGATTGCAAGTGAATATTTATCCAAGGAAAATCTAGGCGCAGTGTGGCCACGAACAGAAGCTCCACCAGTACGCTCTTCTTCAGGACCGCTATATGTTAATCTGATGTGGAATTCCCCCGTCCGTCCAGCCTCTTCGTTGCTTCAGAAAAACAATCTTTTGGTCCATGATACGACGCCGGGAATACCGGCAATCCGTCCGCAGCACATTCCGGTTTACCGGCCCTGGCACGACCAACGATTCTACCATGAAGCCGCTGGGAAGCAAGGCCCGTTTGCACGCCAGCAGCTACACTCAGCAAACTTGTTTGAAAAGGGCTTTGAAACGCACTTGCAGCCCCACGTACGCAGTGAGGCGCCACAAAAAGTAGTAACGGACGTGCGCTGGAGGGCTAATGACCCTGCGGGAGCGGATGGGGCCGGCAGTAAGGGGAAGAGAAACTCTCACTCGCAAGCCAGCGCAGACATTATTTCGTCCTCGAACAGTGTCTTTCAAGGTGAGAACGAACAAACTGTGGACAAAGAAAGCGGCACTGCAAATGTAAACGCTCACCAGCATCACTTGGTGCTCGATGGTCGCCACTTCTTTAGAAATGGTCCTGCACAGAAGAAACGAAGCGGCGCGAAGGAACACTGCACTAATGAACACTGCAGAGGAAGTCGCGGGCAGCTAAGTAGGCGCAGCTCTAGGGACAGCTCTTCGCAGCGGTCTTTCCAGGATAAAACAGACGGAGATGTGCAGTATTTGCATAGAAGGCGCCTTGAAGCGCTAGACTACATACCAGGCTGCTACGAAGTATGTCAAAGGTTTAAGAGGGCAGTAGGGCATTCCAATGCATTTTATGTAGACAGGTCGTCGCTACTGTGCCTGATCATTGGTTCACAGTGAATTTTTGGGTATGCGTTGTTTCTCTAGGAAGTAATAGAGGCACCTATTGACTGGGCTTGCGAGCCGAGCTATTCTCTGGACCCCGAACAGTTTTTGTGCATCCGGATCGAGCTTACCAGTCCCAACATCTTATGCGATGGAATAGTAGAGGGAACCTCGTGTGTTCATGTGGTAAGCTCTTTTGACTTTCTGAGGGAATATGCTGTTCGAGCATCAACTTCATGCGCTTGCGAGTAGCAATTTGCTCTGAAGCACTCAAGATGTGACTCACTTCAACCAAGACCACAGAGCATAACGTGTCCTGAAGTACCTGCGAATGTTTTCTTGTGGATAGCGATGTCCCATGACTCTCGGCGGCAAGTCTTTCATGACGCTATTAAGCTGATCTGTTGAGTCCCCACAGGTTCAAAAACCTCCTCAGTGGTATTGCCCTCTCGACCCTCCCCCTAGTAGCAAAGAAAACGACAGCAAGAAAAAAAAGCTGCCGGATAAATCAAAAAAGCAAGACGAAAAGCAGCCTGACTCAGGTAAAAAACCAAAGGAATCGAGCAAAGCAGAGAAAGCAAAGCAAGCAACCAAAGAACCAGAGGGAACCAGAAATGCGAAGAAGCCTGAGGCATTGGCTGAAAAACGCAAAGACGGCAGCAAGAGCAGCGAAAAAGACAGAAAAGACAGAAATGCTGAGACAGAGAATAAAAGAGCTGAGAGCCGTCTAAAGGCAAATGAATCAAGTACCTCGGACAATAAACCAGAGACTGCCAAGAATGACACAAGGAAACGCGACAGTAGCAGCCAGCGGCAGCCCCCGCAGGGCAGCCACTCCTCGGACACGAAGCCTGATCCTAAAAAGGAAGCTATCAAGGAAAGGGAGCAGGGTACTACTTCCTCAGGAAGCCAACCATCCTCTATGACGGGGCAAAACCGACGCAGACAACGCCGCCCAAACGCCGCAAACGGTGAAACCGGAGCAAATGAAGAAAAACGACAAAGCGCTGACGATGAGCAGGGAGACAGGACAAGCACTCGACCTACGGAGAGAAACGAGAATAGGCATCAGGAAGGATCCGGAGTGCGCAACCGGACAAATTCTCGCACGGGTAATTCTTCAGACAGCACTGACAACAATGCACATTCCGCAATGTCTGGGGCCCAAAACAGTAGAAACGAGTCTCAGACATCGCATGCCCAAACCCAAGAAAGCGCAACGCAGACAACTTCAAGAAGGCAACGAAGAAGCTCGACGGAAGACCAGCAAAAAGAAAACACACAAAGCGCGAAGAAGGAAGACAAACAACAACAACAAAAACGAGGCACAGGACGTTCAGAGGACGGAGCAGACAGCGAACAAGAGAGGCGACAGGAGCGCCGGAGCCGAGCGGCTGAAGCGGCAAGCTCAACAGACAGACAAGGTCCAGAGAGAGAAGAAGGTTCCAGCAGTGCTCCTGCTGCTGATCGCCAGCGGCGTCCGCAAGGCCGAGGGCAGCGGCCAACTCCAAGAGCAGAAAGTGGTGAAGAGGATGAGCGGAACGGCGACTTGACGCGTCATGTTCCAACTCGAGAGGACTCCACCACGCAAGCTCGTACAAGGCGGCCACCGTCGCAGGCGCAGCAAGCGCGAGACGGGTCACGCGCAAACGAAGGTTCTGGAGAGCTCCGAAGCGAACATGCCACAAGCGTTGTGGATGAAGATATAGCACTGACAGAAAGCAAGAGGAGTCGAAGACTTGATTCATTGCTGAGGAGAAGAGCAAAGAATTCTGGTTTGGTCTCCGACGTTTCGAAAATAGATACAGGACAGGATAATAGCGATGACGAAGCAAAACGTAACCAGGTGTCTGCAGAGATTAGCATGAGTGAAAGTAAGCAACATGCACACGCGAGCTTACTCCATGCGGGATATTCATCAAGTGCGCCACTGAGCTACTCAGCTGAAAGAATGAATGAGACTGGAAAGGGAGGAACGAGCTTCGAGCCAGCCCAAATGACTGCTGCACCCATGCCGGACTCTGGCTTTGTCAGGGCGGTGTCACCGCAGCATTACTTTGTGACGGGAGCCCAGCGCAAGTTAACTACAGCGGCAAATGTTGATGGCTCTCTGGAACTGAAGCTGCTCCACCAGACTGCTGAACGTTTGAATGCGCCGTTGCCCTCCCTTGAATCCGACGGTAATTCGCACTGGTTGACAAAAAACTCAGGAGAAGATACGCGCACCAAAGAATTGGGACGGCGAACCGCATATCGCAATTTGAATCTCACTGCATCAGGAGATATAAATTCCGAAGTTTTGCGTGGGCCAACGGAGCCTGTTGTTGAAGGCAGCAGTGGAGGCCAATTTCCTCGGCGACTAGGTTTTACAAAGCTACCTTACGCATATTTCATCATGGGCGTTAACCAATGGAGATACATTCATGACCCTGTTCATCAGCTGAAAATGGAGGCGGCTGCACAGCACGCAGCAGAGAAGGCAGCCTTGAAGAAAGGTGTTCAGATCCAGGAAATCAGCCCCTTGGATCCAACTACTGGACTACTGGGTCTTCCAACTCCCGCGGGGCCGCAGGTCTACACGCATGATTTAAAAGAGAAAAAGAAACCAATAATATCTCCTCTTAAAGTCCGAGAACCTGACATGTGCTACCGGCAAGAAAAACGAAAGCCTCTTGTGCAATGCCCTGTAGGATTTACTGAGAATAAAGAAGGTGGCTGCTACATGTTTGTCGCTCCTACGTTCACTTGTCTCGCAGTAAGTCTACCACAGACTCTGCCCGTCCATTCGCCTTACATTTTGTCTAAACGGTGCAGTACTACGTATTCGTAAAAGCGTTCGCTCGCGTGTGCACTAAAGAAGCAGTTCGGCCATCTTTACCAGCTCCATAGGCCAAGCAATTTTTGCTTGTTGTGATGCCTGTAGGGATACTTTTATGAGAACGGGCAATGCATACAGCATAGAGAACTCGACATCGCAGTCCCTCCAAGTGAAAAGAAGCCCAGTGGAAAGGCCAAGAGGGGCTGAATGCGAAAATTCGTTCCCAGTGCTGGGCATCCGACAACACCAAGCCGGTCACGGCAAAGTGCATGTTTGTACCGGCCCATTCCAAACGCTAGCTGAATACGCATGCCAAGCACTGGCTGTAAACCACACAGCATTATAGGAGACAGTCGAGATCGGCTGACAAGAGGTCACCGCTCACCAGCAGAGCGTTCCATCGCCATTTGAGATTTCTGCGAAGGCGCTCATCAATGCAAAGCCAAAACTTCTACTTTCGAAGTTGGCACTGCAGACCGGCCTTTGCTTTATCAGCTCTCCCAATTGGCAAACTGAAAGCAGTCTGCTGCTAGAAGCTTACTCAATGATTTACATTGGAGGCTCCAGTCAAAGCAGAATGAATCAGGCATACGCAGACCCGTGTTTGGTTATATGTTTGGTGCTCTTATATAGGCTTTCTTTTACTTTGAAACTCCCAACCCTCACAAAAAAGCCACTGCTGGCATGCCTCACATACATTTTATCTGTGAATTTCGATGGGAACTCAGGAACAAAACCGTTTACTGCAGCCTCCTTCAAGTGAATGTGATGTTGGTAAAGGTGAGGACGAAGACTTGTTTAAAGCCAGCGGTTGAAAGGCCTATGACATATTGTCAAGTCTCTCATCATGTGCTTCCTCCACTTATGCACCTTATATGCACCTAATGTCTGACCTTTCACATATAAAACACCAGCTTTTACATGGCATTTATACTCTCCAGTTCGCTCGCCTCCACAGAGAGGGTACAGTTCTACGGGTTTCTTGCTGAGAAAGGCGGGAAATCCGGCAGCAAACAGGACTCACATGTAGCACAGGCACTTCAGCAACGAAAAGATCACACGATGCAAAAACAAGTAGCCAAAAGTAGCCTGCAACGGCTGTTTAGCCTACATTTCTGTCAAAGTATTGTAGCGCGTCCCCAGAAACTCATAAAAGAAATTGAAAGAAATAAACTTTTGGATACGCAGCATTCAAAAGGTTTACCATATTATCGCGCACATCATGTATACTGTTTCCAAAGATGCCTAAATCTCAAGGCACGCTGACGTCACACGGGAGATGGCACTGAGGCAAGATGCTGGTGCTAACTGCTGAAGCTGCTTCACTGCACTTACTGAGCGGTTGTTATGATTCCCAAAATTTTTGTTGCCATGTGGGCCAACTAACTATGCCAAGCAGGAAATTATCTAGCTGTTCCAATAAACGCAGTCTGTGTTTCATCTCGTAGTGCACGAGGCTCATCAGGGAGCGATACGGGATTTCGCGAACACTTTGTAGCACTGTGTTGTGCAGATGTGTGCAGTTGCGTTAGATCCTAGTGGCTGTCGAGTGACTGCCCGAGACCGACGACCACAAAATCTACACAAACTAAGAACGATAACCACAAAATCTACGCAAAAGCATAATGTTTATCTGTGACAGCTGCAGGCTTGCGTGCACAAATCTATGCCCTCAACTCCTCTAATGAGGTGGCTACTGAGGCGGCATTATTAGTTCTGCGCCATGAAATCATTAGAAGTAACTACGTTTTCTCTCAGCACATGCTAGATTGGAGTCGTGAACAAATCAGAAGTGAGTGCCTTTTTCTCCCGGCGTGTGGTTTGGAAAGCATATCTCACATTTAAGGTTTACTACGTTGTGGCTCTTTCTAAAAGGCAATTATGCATTTTTGTCATGTCTAGTATGCATACGTTGAATGAAAAATGTTAGAACTTCAGAGTTATTGACCCCTGAGGATATCTACACCGTCAGCTACCCAGAATACCTGCTCCACGCGAGGACAGCAATCTTTTGAGTAGTAAACACTTTCAAGCAGCAGAATGCTTTAGAGTGTTTACTAAACACTCTAAAGCAGCAGAGTGCATCCGACCTAATGGAATGCCTAGTATGATGCGGAATATCAACCCACTAGCGATGAAAAAGCAGGCTCCGCTTGAGCGGATAACCGTTCTTGCGCATTCTTTGTGTGTCAGTGGCTACAAGGCAGCCGTATTGCTAATATGAACTACTCACGAACGTACATAGTCAGCCCACTGACACTTGGTACTGAGCAAGGTGGCTTACGAACAGAAAAGGCATGTGGAACGTAGACCACGAATTTTTTCGCTGAATGGACAGAACCAGAATGGCAATTGATCAAATGACAAAATCTAGGACAGCCGCATACGAGGTGCCCAATGTGCAGTTCACGAATGACAAAGAGGACTGAGAGATTAACGTTGGGCATGTTCCCTGTGAAGTCCGAACTACTGCTACCCTTGTCGCCTTCACCAGTTATTTAATGGTTATCAGCCCCCACCAGTACCTGTTTCAAGGCGATACGATTTCTTCAAAGTTTTCGTACCTTATAATAATATGAACTCAATTGTACGAGGTTAATCAAGATATTCAGTAGTTGTTGGCGAGAATCATGTACCTTTGACAGTCAGTGCAGAGTGTGCACCCTAGTTGGACTTGCCCAGGGGCATACGTAGTAACAGTGTAGACACCTGTTCACTACATTTGGGTGAATCATGAAGTGTCATGAAGGACGATGTGTCTGGTGGCCCGTCAGCTCAATACCAGGAGAGCACTAGAAGCAAAGCCAGTGGCTCACGCCTCGCGCTCTGAGAAAAGCCCATCTGCTCAGTATATCTCTCTTATGTTCACTCAACAGTGATATGTATGAAGTTCTCCTGCTTCACGACAGTCAAAACATAAGATCCTGCAGCAGTCTTCATGTGGAGTACCCAACAGGCCTTGACTATCGTTCTTCGAACATGAACTGTAGAAAGAAGTCGCGAACAAGACCAGAATGCTTTATTTAGTATGTAGAAATCTAGCATAAGCGCTTTCCTTCTGTGGTGAACTACCAAGCACCTGGAAGATGCATGGATGGTAAGTAAAACTGCACTTTCCCGGCAGTGTTGAATTTCGAGCAGGAACACTGCCCAGTTGAATGAAACATTTATCTTGCATTCCAGAAAATCTCAGAACAAATTTCAAAGAAGTGGCGTTTGCGCTGAGCTGCGTTGGCCGTTAGCCGTTTTACGCAGAAGAGCGCAGCCGCCATGGCAGGCAAGACCACCCAGAACAGCGATCGGGAGACCGCTGGTTTCCATCAGGATCGAAATAGAAATTGACGTTTTGTACACCCTCGCAAATCCAGAGCTTATTTGGTGGTATATGAATAAAAATCTACATTGAAGCTGCCGGGGGCCGGCTCCTTGTGCGGAAATATCTTTGGGTTTCGTGGGAATCACCTTAGCTGCCGGCGGCACCGTTGGCAACTTATGAGCTGAAACAAAGGAAGCCTTGTGATTCAGCACTCGCATGACATTTCTGAGACAACGCCCTATGCGTTGCGGCAAGCCTTTCCCGCTTGACTAGTGGAGGCTCGAACCAACAATTTCGTAATTCATGCCGTGGCCGAGCATCCGAGTTAACAAAGGCCTCCTTGAAATTGTCCCGTAATCTCAGCCAACTCTTTACCTCGCGGAGTCACCGCTGGCAAGGCTGTGAACACGTCAGGTGGACAAGCAGCACTATGTAGGCAACCTATTCGAGGAATGAGCGCAGTCCCAGTTCGGCGCTCCAAGTAGGGCAAAATTTCCCACTCACGGGCTGTTGAAGAGGCTTTTTTGGATTTTATTCTATTCATTAACTCATCGTCGAGGCCCGTCCATTTCTGTCGATGGGGTTCAGGGAGTTTCCACGACGTGTACAGTAGCCGACAACCCGATCGTCACTGGGGAAAGGTCCCCTGCTGGAGCCATGGAGGCTCCAAGGGCGAACGAGCCAACATCGATACGTTCGTCATATCTCGATTCCAGAAGCATTGCTAACTGCGAAGTTGTAGAGTTGTCCGCGGGAAATGCTGACTACGAAGATGCAGAGATGCCCGCCGGCCGTCCCTCAGCTGTCGTGCTTGAACTCACCCATTCCGCGAGTCCAACAGAAAGTAACGACCCGGAAAATTACCGTACGCCTTCACAGCACAACTCTACAAGCAACAGACGAAATGGCTCACAGCTTTCTTCCCCTGAGCAAACTCAAAAGAAAGCCACAGAGGGCGGCAGGCAAACAACGTCGCGGCGAGAAAGCGGCACTTCTTTGCCGAAAAAGCCCCTATATATGCGCCTTCCATGCATCGAATCAATCGCGGTATGCCGCCCAAACCTGAGCAACATAAAGTCGAGTGCCACGTTAGATACAAATTAACTTCTCGGTAGTGCGGCGCAGCAACCGTTATCAGTGGAGTTGGGAAGTAAATGCAGGTGCCCACTGCCCCTCACATTGCGTCCCATAGAGTTGGCGTAGAGTGCAGATACTCACCAGATTAATTACACTAACACCCACGGCAGGAGTTTCTGGTCATGTGGATTCCTTTGTCCTGAAGAATTGGTTCGACCAGATGTGGTATGCGGAGTCGGTTTATGTACGCTACGGCGAAGGCGCGATCACAAATGTGTCCACAAAAGGCACTGCACGAACAAAAGGTGGGCAAGATCCAGAGAAGTATACAGGCAAAGACAAGGAAGTTACTAGACTGGCAAGATCTGCTTGGATCTGTGTTGTATATGAGCACCGTGTTCCTGAATATAACTTATTTTGTGGATGCCAAAGGGCATTCTGGCTTGACTCTTTACACCAGATACTTCAAGTTTCGCAGAGCATTTGTACTTCGGGTGCACTTGGTCTGAATTGCAGCACTTTATTTAAGTAGATCTTCTATATTGAACGGTGCTCAGTGGGGCTCTCAAGTTGCTTCCTGCAATAGAAATTCAGGGAAACCTTGGTGGGGCCGGCCTCTGACGAATGCATTCTGTTGTCTGCAGTTGACATGGGCCGTTCTGCGGCTACGCAATGCAGTTTTTACTCGACAGGGGCAGGCAGCGAGGCAGGGGAAATTTCTGAGCTCAAGAGGCAGCAGAGAGCCAATATTAGCCTCCTACCCTTGCGTTTTAAAGACGAAGAGACCGAGAATGAGTTTGTATACAATAGCAGGCGCCTCATGGAGTGGCGAAGCATTTGTCTCTTCTGCTTCAAGATACTGGCCACAACATGCGTTTATGCTATCCTTGCTTGTGGGGCGTTCGGGCACTGGACGTCCGTCCCGGAAAGTTTCATATTGGGGCTTCACGGAATATACGCTACCTTGATTTTTTTGGCGACGTGCTCAGTTTTGGCCCCAGCCATTCCATGGATTAGGCAAAGACTGGAATACTGGCTCTACGCAGTACTAGCTGCGGAAGCTGCAGCTGTGGTTATATTTGTAACAAATGAAAAACTGTCGATATATCCCAGCCATGAACTTGACCCCAGTTCGATGCAGCTGTCCGCGAGGAGTTTGAGTGAAGAACCCGCAGGCCAAGGGATATGCACTCGCAACGTCAATTTGGCAGTCTTCATCCTGTCTATGGAGCTGATTCTCGACGCATGGTTGCAGTTCTTTATGTATCTTTTCATGGTCTCTGTGAGCGTAGTCTTGCCGACGCGCGTCCGCATAGCGGCTTGGGTCCAGCTGGCTGTTTTGCTCCTTTACTGCCTCCCCGTTTTTATAGGGCAGCGCTACTGCCACGCACTCTTATATCCAGAGTGAGCTTTTAGCTTTGATTTGCTGAGGTTCCCTTCTTTGTCGCCCTTGGACTGATGTATGCCGCATGTCAGTGCAGTTTCCTTCGTGGAGGGTGCCTCGAGATTACGTCAGCATTCCCAGGCAGAATACTCTTGGATGGATACTTCTGCAGGTTACTCCGCATGTTGCACGGGCTAATCATGTTGATCTCTTCCATTGCTGGATCATACGCAAGTGAATCAAAGCGTCGAGGCCTATTCTATTCTTGGATTGTAAGCTAAATAAAGATAAGTGGAGCATGCCTTCACTTGGCAGATGTTTTTCTGGTTCTGTATAGGAAATGGCAACTTGGAAATACTGTGAATAACTAGGATCAGTATTAATGGTGCTGTCTCTTTTTGGGAATGCGTGCAGATGATGAAGCGGCGCATGAAGCTCCTGGAGGCTGAACGTGACAAGCCGAGAGATGATAACATGCGCAGTGGGGTGTCTGCGCTCCAACGGCACTGCAAGCAGGTGAGAACCTTTGAGAACTTGCAGAGCAGCCGTTTGCCGTTTGCATTATGAGCGCTTAAATAAATCGTGCTAAATATTAGGCATTCAAGCGTATGCCAATGCTTGGGTCCCCATTCGATATTTAGTCTATCTGCAGCAATATACCATCCACCTTACACCAGAATCTGCTTCTATGGTGGCTTGAATTTACAGGCAGAGGTAGCTTTGATGAGCGCGAAGACTGCTCCAGGAGGAACTAACATTTCATCCCAGATAAGAGACGCTGTGAATAATATAAAGGCGTGCCTGGATATCATGTCGAAAAGCAAGGACCTGTACCATACAGAACTCAAAGAAGAACTTCGAGAAAAGGTGAATGACCTAAAACTGCTTTTTGGACGCAAGAAGCAACTGCAAAAGTCATCACACACTCTGCAGCTACACAGTGCTAAATGCGGTACTGAACTACATATATAATCTTGACAAGGCGCTTGATCTCTTGTCTTGCGTGGATCTCAGACATTCATCAAGGCGTTTAACGTGGAAAAACAGACTGGGAAAGGCCTGTTGGCTGCCGTTGATCGGAGAGTCTCCGGAGCGCAATCCGTCCGGGCGGGAGATTCAGTTGCAGGACAACGGATGAACAGTCCGTTCAAATCCGTCTCAAGAGTATCTCCGTATTACTCAGCTGCTACGTTTAGCCACGCACTTGTAAATGCAAGTGCGGCAGTTGTAGTCTGCCTCTGACCAGTTTTTGCTCGGCGAGAAAGGAGCACACCTGAGCATGCATTTTCTGCATGCTTTTGCCTCTTCAGGTCTTCCAGTTTGCACTGCAGGTGTTCTACTCCCATTATTCGTAAGCTGAGTAGTCAGAATACATGCCTGCAAAGCATTAAAGGAAATGCAGCCATGGGTCTTCCTTTCGCGGCCCTGCATTAGATCCATTAGATGCCAAAATAGTTTAGCATGCTAAATAGCTTAGCCTTTCTTGACCTCACTCATGAGAAAACCAAGCCGATCTGTGCAGTGAGGCGTTCCTTCTTTCATGCCGGACTCCCTGCAGACGACCGAGATCGCTTCTCGTGTAGGCGTCGACATAACCTTCAACCAATTAGGTGTAAGTGTTCCTAGTGCCATTTATTTGAGGGGTATTCCACGGTTTCTTGACAGTAAAAGGGCATGGTACAAAAGCGTAGCATATTCAGTTGCACAACTGAGGCATTTGCTGAGTGTCTGCTACACTTCTCAGTTTAACCGGAAGGTAAAAGAAAAAGATGCAAATAGTTCGGCCTTCTTTGAGTGCGGATATTCATTGCTCTGGCATTATGCTGCCGACTGGGGATGCGAGGACTGTGTACTTCGTACATTTCTTATCGAGATCGAAAGCTTGTACAACGATCTCCCTTACCACAATTCCATCCATGGAGCAATGGTATGCCTGCGTTATACAGTTTGAAAACCATAGGAGGTTTCTTAGTCAAACCATCACCAAAGAATGAGCAAGTGAAGGAGAATCTGCTGCTGCTTTAAAAATTGCTGCTGTTCTACAAAGTGCTTAAGTGGCTATTAGTGCTCACTGCAGCATTTCTCTGGCCACGTCAGCGACTGCTGGGGCAGCTGCGCCGTTGAGTGTGGTCGTTGCAGGTAGCACACTTGATGGGAATATTCTGCCGTTATACGAGGCTTCACACTCAGTACGCGGCATACCTAGCCACTATTTAGGTATCTCTGACGCCAACCACGCCAAAGTCTCGCCTACGTAGACTGAAGCCACAGTATACTGGCCCCTGCTTCGGCTTGATTAGCGAAAATGTTTCCGTGTGCACATATCCATATCTGTGCACGCAACCCATCGCACCACAGGGTAAATTCACTGGGAGCTGGTGCTGTCCTTGTAGCAGCTTTGTGCCATGACGTGGGACACCCAGGACGCAATAATGCATTTTTTTGTGCTGCTTCAACACCATTAGTACGTGTAATCTCATCTAAAGAGAACGCTGCGTTGATGACACAGTGAATTATTAGCTAGCGAAATTCGCCCCTCACCGTCTTTGCGCATAATAGGCTGCTCAGTGTAATTTAGGGCTCTCCGCTTGCGAAAACTGTGTATCAATGTACAGGCAATTCTATACAACGACCGTTCTGTCCTTGAGAACTTCCACGCTGCACTGACCTTTAAAGTGCTGTCTCACACCTCTTGCAACATCTTTGCGTCCTTAGCGAAAGACGTAGGCGGGCCTGCTAAGTTCTCCTCTGGCCAACTATGCCAATACAGTGTTTGTGTTTTTCGCTTGAGGGGCCTTCTAAGGTTGAGGTTGGCATCAGCTCGTCTGCAAGAAGACCAAGACAGTGTTGTCAGTCAATTTCTCTCATCCTGGCTCATTTTTCTTTCAGGAGATTTTGGAAGTGAGGTCAAACATGATATCTCTTATTCTGGCCACAGACATGAAAAGCCACTTCGGTGCAATAAACCGACTGAGAGCAGCGAGGCAAAATCCGCATTTTGATCATAGAAAGCAAAGAGATGACACTTGGTAAGTTCTTTTAGAAACTTCTCCCATAGCTTCCAAGGGTGGCAGCTTGATACGTATCTTACATGCTATCGGCTTGTCTCAGGCTTATTATGGAGATGTGTATGCGCGCCGCTGATATTGGGCATAGCATTCTGTCATGGGACCAACATTTCGAGTGGAGTAGTCGAGTAACTGCTGAATTTTACCTTCAAGGAGATGAAGAGGCAAGACACGGGAGAAGCATTTCACCTTTGTGCGATAGAGACTTGCACAGCTCTATGGCCCGAAATCAAGTTGGATTCCTGGAACACCTCGTTAAGCCGCTTTTCGTCGAGCTCCACAGCGTAGATAGCATGAAAGGCGCATTGTAAGGCTCATACATCATTCTGAAGCAAACGGGGTTCACTCCACGTCAGAAGAAAAGCTTTCTCAGGAAATCGGGTATGCTGTTGTGTGCCTATCAACCTCAGCCAAGAAGCTGTCGACACAATAGATGCGAACATTAGTAGGTGGCAACAATTGCAAGACATCGGGGTCGATGTGACGTTCTCGCCAGTTGTAATGGCTTGCGAGGATCGACTTAAGGTATGGCCTGCTCACGCCTCTACATAGTTGCAACAAGAGCGCCAAGTGTAGAGGAGGAGTTTTTGTCTCTGTTATCGCTGGGAAAGTGCAATATCCCGCGCTTCTCTAACGGCTTGATTGTCTTCACGCTTCCTCCTCGCTGTATGTAAAACTGATGGCATGCTTGCAGGGAAAAGACCACGTCTTGGACGTCAGTCTCATCACTGAAACAAGGTATGCTGCTGCTTGGCTACACTTTGGTGTGAATGGTAGCTTCGACCATGCTACCTCAAGGCTGAAGGCTATTCGAGAATGTCTGCTAATCTGAATTTTGGCCACATCTTTCATCACAACTTTTCTATCTGCAAGTTTGTCATTTGCTTATGTGTATGTTCTTTTTTGATTTGATTTTGGTGTAGAGGATCGTGGCGCAGTCACTTAGGCTGCAAAGCTCTAGCCCGAATATATACGTTCGTTCTGCGTTATTACTGAAACTTCTATTCCTGTCAATCTCTTTGTAGACCTCGCTGCTGTGTTTGTGAACAGATGCAGGTGCCCGTGTTGTGAGTCTGGAAATGCGGCATGCAAGAATGTTGGGAGAAAAGTTCGAATCAATGAGCACGTGGAGCAAGAAAAACACGATGCTTGATGTGACGCATTGTAGTGCGCTTCCATAATGACAGTGCAAAATTTACAGGCCAACTGTTTTGTACCGTCAGTGCTGCTCGCTTTTTAATACCTCTGACTGCAGGAGACCGCTCATTTAAATTGCTCAACAGACAACAAACCTGTCTGCAGGGCACGAAAATTTGTTGAGATCTCCACTCCGACCAAACGTCCACCTCTTTTGGCAGATACGTGAAGAATAGTCTTACGCAAAGCGTCTTAGGTCACTAGACAGTATGCCCACACATTCTAAAGGACTATGGGGTGCATGATGCTGCAGATTCCTCTCAGCATCAAACACGACCGAGTGATAATGTGCATTAAGCTTTTGCAGGTTCTAACTGCATGTTGTCCATTTTGCATAATGATCACGTGAGTTTCCATTCTATCCACTGCAGGCAGACTACAGCGAACTACTAAGACAGGCCTGTAGAGCACTCAGGCCGCTCGTGGTAGTTTTTCCATGGGAACTACCAATGTAAGTAACATTGTTCACAGTGCAGAAGCCTCATGGTGACTTCTCAAATGTGAACAAACTGCTGTTGCAAGTTGCCTGGCTGCTACAGGCCTGAGAGTCGGGCACAAGGCTCTGGCACATATTTTTGTAAAAAAGACAATAATTGATGAGGAGTGGTCTTTCGCACTCCTGGGTAAATAGGGTCGTCTCCCCTTTGCTAACTAACTGTCAGAAGCTTCTCCCAAGCAAACAGGAGCATTTGCTCCCGCAGCTTTAGCTATCCTTTGCCTGATGGCTGACATCGTGAAATTCGAAGAGCTGCAGATTGTGCTAAATTTTGTACGCTCTGATCCGAAGGTCACGTCGCCTAATCTTTCTGCTTACCCTGTATAAAAGCTACGGCTCAGCCCCAGAAGAATGTCTGGTCTATCCCTGGCACCGGGCTGTCGTCATTGGATTCAATGCTCCAAGCACGCTTGTGGGGAGTTGCATTTGCTGCGCACGGGTCTTCGGCAGCAGGCGGCAACGCAAAGCCCACATCTGGCTCCCCTGCGTCGGCCCGAAGCTGGCTTGTCTTATCTGAAGGCTTCGTCGTTGCCTCCGCGAGGCTTGCAGCACGATCGACCACTTTATTTTGGTCGTGGGCAGAGTTGTCAGTTGGACTTTGCTTCTGTGTTTCGTCATGGCTGCCGCCATACGGCACTCCGGAAGCCTCCACAGAAGCACCTGGAACGGCTTTACCGAGACTACTAACGTTTTCAACTTCGCCTTCAGTGCTATTCTTTGGATCTGCAGCTTCATCAACTGACTTAGCCTCGGGTGCTGAGTCTTTTAGATGCAACGCGCTCTGCGATGGGTCCGCTGAAGGGGCTGCTTCTTTGGCGGGAGCCTCGCTGGTTTGCTCCTTCCCACTATTACTTGTCCCCGGAGATTCCTTCTCAGCAGAGCCTTCAGCGCTTCCTGCTTGATCAGATAAGCTCACAACGCTACGTTCGTGAGACAGCGCCTTGTCGCCAAGAGAACCTGAATGGGCACAAGCTTCTGAGAGGGGCAAATGTAATCAGGCTTGTACTTTCCAGAAGCGTGCTTCAAAAGCCATGAAGCAGCGCAGTCAGTGCTTGAGTAGAATATCAGCTCAGGAACCTTCACTGTCACTTGTGTGTGAAAGGCTGCTACTTCGTAAGTTAGCCAGAGCAGTCGTCTACATGCAACGTACTTCCGTCATCCTGCTGGCTTGAACTGTTCTTTTTCAGTCGGTAGCACTTGCACTTGCAGCTGAAGTACACATTCAAGCTCTTGCATTTCATAGCACTTAAAGGTTTCCATGCTACTCCAGCGGCGCTGCATTCTCCAGCAATTCCCACGTAGTTCTACGAAGAGAATGAATAGAATGACAAGCTGACCTTTTAGATGATGGACGAGGGTTCTTCAGGCCGTCTTCTCTTGTAAGTATAGAAATGTCCAAATAATGAGGAAGACCCTGAGAGACAGTACCCAGCGTACACCTGTGTCTTTATTCTACGACGCAAACGCCTTGAAAAGCATTCATTGCAAAATCCACTCCCTCTTGTGATGTGGGAGCCATGGCGCCCGCACCTTCATTCCAGCATCCAGTTCGCGCACGATGTATGGAAAAACGATAAGTTCTTCAGCCTTCCCCAGTTCTTCCCACCGTTCACAGTTTGTATCTAGGTTCTTAAGCATCTCAGCGCTGCAAAGAACAATCGCAATCAGAAACTTTCAGATGGTGATGGTGGTCCTACTGCACAGCTGGAGAGCGTAAGTGCACATGGAACCTATCTCCCCTGCACCCTTTCTTGCTCGGGGTGTGGTCGCAAATTCTAAAGCACACTCACATCGGCTTCTTCTGGTCATCAATGGCATGCAGCTCTGCGAAAAGAGGCCGTACGACGTGACGCAGGAAGCCAACCTGGCTTTTCGCCAGTTGTGAATGCGTTTCTCGGTCGCAAAGAGGCGATATCGTCCGCCCGAGGCGAGCCTCCTCATCTCCTTGAAGATAAAACTCTGTCGTTGCTCTAGCTGTCCACTCAAAATGCTGTTTCCACCCCAAGGCGCCGTGCCCAATGTCTGATGCTCGGATGCACAACTCCACTGCAAGCCTGGGCGCACTGACAGCCAAGACTGTCCCAAAATTCAACCAAGTTTAAAGCAATATTATCTTGAATATGCAAACAAAAGGACATCTTCAACGAAACCTTCTGGGCGCTAAATCGTCGCTTATTCGCAAACTCGCATGTGCGATGTCCCATCTGCATGCTCATCCTTGCTCCATGTCAGAGTGCTCCTTACCATCGATCGTCGTCGTTCCTTCTGAAATTAAACTGGTCAGATTCCCGGATCGTGCGAAAGCGATTCAAAAATTCAAAGTGTGTCCTCATGTCCGTTGCTAATATTAAGTCAATAATCTTAGAACGCACCTCTCGAACCTCCTAGCAGCGAAAAGATAGACAAAACCATGCAAACAACGCCCAGTGTTGTTACCACCTACAAAGGTTATTTTCAAGCTACACGGAAACACTGCACAAGCAGTACTTACTGCGTCCGACAAGAGGGTGAACAGGTTGCAGCTGGGGTCAGCAAGAACACGAAAAGTTAGTGATGAGTGGAAATTCTCGAGTACCGAGGCATCATTGTACAATATGCTCTAAGAACAAAAATGGCAATGGTGAGAAAACAGGACGAAGTACGCTGGCCTCGGAGCATCATGCACTGCCCTCGAAAAAGTACCCCTTTGTGAAGCCGTGCTGCAGTGAAGGCACGGTGTCTTACGTTCTTAGTTTTGCGCTACACTACACACATACCAGTGGCGACATTTCGGCCACGAAAAAGTTGTTATTTCGGCCAGGGTGGCCGACGTCGTGGCATAATCCTGCCACAAGACAAGAGCCAACACCAAGTGCGTTCATTCTGAAGGCGCAGCAACGCAATCGCACCCAAAGCGTCACCTGCATTTGTAGCTACCATTTGTGGCTCCACAAAGATTGACACAATAAAATGCTATCCCCTCAAATTCTTCACAAGCTTCATTTCGGTAGCTCGCGGTTTAATAGTTCAAATTCTGCTGCTTCTTAGTGCGCGTCCAGGAGGGTGTAGGAGCTGCTTTTTGGAGCACTGACTCCCTAAAGATTCCGAGCGTTCTGCATAGCAGACTCATGCTGTGCGCCACCTGAATAAAAGATGCAACCAACCCATACGACATTTTAGGGATGTCTGCACTGCGCTGTAGTGTTCCCCAGTTGCAAGCTATAACAGAAAGCTCGCTGACTAAGACGGCCATGCGAAGCTTGAAGTCATCAGCTAGTAACCAGTTGCAAGGTTTCCAAAATTCAAAAGGGGGGTCCATAATTCGGAAAAATAATGAAAACGCGTTGAGCTCACCAGTGTTCCATGCTTAGCATTGTGGTATGGCTGCTTCTGATACAGTGCATCAATTTGCACCAAAAAGTTTCGAAGCACCACGTCTTCGCATCCCCAGTCGGCTGCAACACGGGCTAAAAGGGCGGTTCCCGCATCCAGCAAAACACTTGATCGTCCATCTGAATGGGACCTCTCAAACTGCTCACAAACTGCCAAAGCGCATGAAGCCCTGAAGGTCGGACCCATATTGGTGTCGCAAGAAGCATGAACCCTAAAATATGTTCCCACTGAACCCGAGAGCCTTAATGGACGGCCTCTTGAGTGTGAGCAGCCAGTGCCTGTGGTGCGTGGACTGCTGTGCAGTCAAGTAGTCAAGCCCTTGAAAGCTTTTGCAACTGCAGCGACTCTAATTATGCTGCCAGAAGGTTAAAATATTCCGCTTTTTGTCGTGAATGTGTTGCTTTGTGAGCATGCCCTCGCCGCGAAAAATGCAAAATGTGTGTTGCGTACCTCCAGGGGATCAAATCCCAAATCGATTCCCACAACTGGGAGCAGCAGCGCCGCCTGAAGCAAAGGCAAGAGTATTTAAGAAAGGCGTTCACACGCTCGACGTCTCAATATTATTAACGCCAGAAGTATAGCTGACGAAAGCAACCTGGCAGAAAGACAGGGTTTCCACGTGACAGCAACGATTCTCAAATTATTTGGCAGCGAACAACAAGGCGCATCGAGTAATGGACACTACTAGTTGGATGACACCGGAATGGAAATGTTCAAAAATTAAAAAAATTTAGCCACTGCAGCGCTCACATTATGAGCTTCCATTTCACCTGCAGGAATCATGGACTGTCCAGCGCGTGAGTGGACATCCGAAGTTCCTGAACCGCGCCACAGCCAAGAGCAGAGGCGTTCACTCTTCTAGTCGAGAGCAGCGTAAATGTCACAGTAAAAAGTGTTCTACCCAATTAGTTCTTTGTGTATTGTGTACAAACCTTGGCCAAATTTTCCTCCTACTCTACTGTTCCCCCCAACAGTGCTAGAGATGGCGCTTTCGGCATTCAGCAAATTCCGCGCCTGAGACCCTCCGATGTTAAACGCCTTGATAAAGCTCTGTTGGGCAAAACACAGCTGCGCATTTCCGTCATTAGAATAAGGTCATGCAATAATTGCAGATACAAACGACGGTGGAAAATATACAGCCGCAGCAATTGCGCGAAGGCGTTTCGACTCGCAGAACAGCGTCAATTTGAGCCGCAGTTGACGCCCACCTCATCTTTCAGATCCTCGTCAACATTGGTAATATAAAGATTCTTGCAAGTTGAAAAGATAAATAGGCTCTCTTGAACAAGGGTGAGTGCTTGGGAGACTCCTGCTGCTACGTCGAATTTGCCAGAATTTGCTTTCATGTCAGTCAAGATTTCCAAAGCCTGCATCAAATTGAACACATGAACGCTCCCACTACTCTAAAACTACAGTTATACCTGCAGACAAAAAATGAAGGGCCAATCTTCAGCGCCAAAGGACCTGTTTGAAACCTTGTTCAGCACTTCAAAGTACGCTCAAAATTTCCATAGAATTTATCAAGGGCAAGTTCACCTGGTTCAAGTTGGAGCGAATATCATCAAGGGCGCTGCTGCTGCCTGCCGCCTTCTGCGCCCTCCTCCTAATGTTCAAGAGGTTGGCAACAGCACGTTTCATCGACTGGCAAACACAAGCATGTAAAAGGAGAGAGTATCCTCAGTTAGCAGGCCTGAAATCTATTCAAATGTACTTCTGCAGACGTTGGCATCTGGATATCTCTTAACTGGCGATGCTGCCGTAGAAAGCTCATGAGCTTCTGGAAATACGCAAGGATTTGTCCTACCAGCCATTCGAAAAAGAGACCTCGCCTTCGCAGTTCCATTGGGTACGAGCCTACAAACCCTGCAGCTGATATTGTGCAGATGCACACTATCGTCGCTGTGCTGCACGCACAATACCGAGCAGTGAACTTTAATACCCGGCATTTTTTGTTAGTGCAAGAGAGCCGGGCTGACTCGACTGTGCTGAAATTTGACAAGCGAGAAGACTTGAAAATCTGGAGATATCTACTTCCAATTTACAGTGACGATGGCGCCAGGTCTTAAGGTACAGAACTTCTCTGAATTTGAGCGCATGAAGTGCCTTCAATTGCAGACGGCTCTTTGGACGTCAGTCTCACTTAGGAAGAAGTGTTTCTGGGAGCTGGGTCGCGCCGTAAATGAAGGGAATCGTTCCAAGTATTGTGTTCAGTCCCTGGATCCTTGATACAATGAAGAAGCGCGTAGGCGATAGGACATCAAACAGGACATAAATGATAAGAATGGTGGATTGAAACGATATTCCCATGAAGAGCTCGTTAAAGAGCACAACAAAATGGTAAACGGAAGAATCTTTCTTATCTGGAGGATCCTCGGAGTCGAAGCTCATGCCGAACAGCTCGCTTACGGAGGGAGCAAACTTGACGAAATTTTCTTGTGTGTACAGTGAAGATTTCCACCATAGAACGAGCACGCAGTGCACTACTACAGCAGAAGTTGCAATGAAGTAGGATGTATACTCCAGATACCCCTTAACATACGGAATGCGGTAGGAAAAGGCGTAGGACAAACAGAAAATTGTGCAGCACACAAAAAATGTTATGGAGGACCGAAATACAAACACATCATGTGCGAAAACCCCCGCGTGCCACGCCATTGTATACAATATAATGTCGACTACAACGAGAAAAGACGCGAACAGGCCCGCCAAAACATTGCGAAACCGCGCTGTCCTTTCTTGGTTATAGGCAAACTCTTTCTCCATCGATTTGTCCGTGTAGCGCAATGGACACAATGTGAGGCTTTCTCGGGACCCTTTGTTCTGAGCTGCGAGAATGACATGGGACGCTTTTACATCCGGATTGTCTTTCCGCTTGCCTATACCAAAACCATCACAGAGCACATGGCACACTTGGTGCATGAATATGATTTGAGTTCGTTGCATGAATTGGATCTGTTGCTAGTTTTTACTTCGTTTCTCTTTCAAAAGCCCCCTATGCCTATATTTGATTCTTTGTTCATACGCCCCCTATGCTTAAACTGCTGGCATGTCACCCGGTTCTGAATGGGCTGTTTGCACTCACGCAGCTCGGCTTGGTTCGCCTGTGTCTCCTCTCTAAGGATGAAGGATGTTTCGCGTGTCCACACTTCACGACCCCAACTCTACGAGCAGCAGTGGCGCACAGGAAGGAAATTCGTGAGTCAGTTTCTTTTAATTTACACAAAAGTCTGCTGCGGAGGCTAAAGCTAGTAGTGCTTTAAGGTGAGCGTTGTATTCAGTCTAAATGAGGCTCTTTGGAGGCGGCAACATGCCCACGTAAACATTCCAATACACCCAAACACGTGTGCGTACGTTACGTACACAAGAAGGCCTACGCCTGTACATTGTACAAATATGTTTGCGAAAGTAGAAGCACACGAACTAATACATCCCTATTAAACATGTGTTATGTAGCATTGGGCTCATTCCTAAGAGCCTGAAACGGCCTGTACCCTCATAGTTTCTCGGCAACTTGAACAGTTGCAACAAAGGCACATTGCCTGCCGCCCCTCCGCACTGTTCGGATTCTCCTCTCCCTCCGCCACACCTCCGGCCTCCGCCATCTCATTGCTGCGGGACCCCTCGGGCCGGCCTCGATTGCCAGACCTGGCATCCTCTGCTCCGTGAGTGAGGATAGAATAGAAGATGCGCCTTTGCGCCGAAGGCAACATTTCGGCAACTGCAGGGCCCCTTGAAGAGCCCAGTTCCACAATTGTGTCTTGGCTCGAACCGCGTTCACATTGAATGCCACGGTTGAGCGCCAAATTTGCCACTGCGAGTCGGTTGGCCGCAGTGTCTTGCAATGTTTGCGGGAGCCTTCTGGGAGTGGTTTCATCTCCGCTGGGAGCTTCTCCGCCGCCGCATTCAATATCTTTGAGACTGACAAGATCCTCAGCTCCTGGATGTGCCGTGTTTGAGCTGGACTTCTGAATAGGAATTAACATACGCCTCTTCGTGCCGCTTCGTCTCAGCGGACGAGTTGCCGGAGGCCCGCCAGCTGCAGCAGGGGCTGCAGCCCCTCGCGGGCGCAGCAACTCCATTTTCTGCACAGTGTGGTGTGCAGTTTTAAAGGGGAAAATGTGATCTGGCACCCTCGGAAGCGCTGCTTCACGTTATCAAAACGCTCACAGTCAGCTGCCGGTTGACGGTCATTCTATGTCATTCTCGCCGCCTTTCCCCGTTCAAAAACAGAATTTTCTCAATGTGAAAAAAACACAGAAATATAGATGGAAGGCTAGGCTAATCGAGGCGCGAGCAGCACATCCTGGTCCGCTATAAGTCAGCCGCTACAATGTCTCGACGGCAAGTGGAGCGGGTCTGTACTCACGTATGCAAGCCTCAAGCAGTTTAAGTCTCGATCAGTTTCTCTGCACATATTCTCAAAAAGTAAAAGCAGGTCCGGTTGGAGAAGCTTCACACTTTTTCTTCCTACTCTTACCATAGTCGCCAGAAGCTACAGAGCCGGCTCCAGAGTCGGGCTCTGTTATGAGCTGCACGACGGAGCTGCCTTAAAGACCACCATGATAATATTCCGCCTCTTTTGTTTATGGCATGCATTCAGAAGACATTTTTAAATGCAGTTTTCAGTTGAGGAGGCTGCCTGATGACGGATAGGCACCGGTTTCACTCCTCAACAGCTAGCGGACTCTGCAGTCCATTTCAGTAAAGAGCGAAAAGTTCAGAGGCGATTGAAATTATCAAAAATAGAAAAAGGAAGACAGAAAGATAGAGCATTGAGGACTTCATGAAAATGCTGCACTTTGGTTGCCGTTTGGTTGCTTCGTAACTCACTAAGCTGGCACACTGTGCGGCGTTGTGGGGACGAATTCAGTTACTCCACTCATTCCTGCTAGCAAAACCATCTTCCTGGGGATTATAAGCCTTAAAATTTTTCTAATATGGCTTGGATTCCACCACAGGCCAATGAGGTTTCTAGTACGCCCCTTGATCCATCATACTCATCGCATGCACCAGTCAAATTTCAATGTATGAAATTCACGTTTGGTAGCGGTATTTGCCGATAATTTAAGCTACAGTGTGGTGCCTTTCTGAACATTGCATTTAGACAAGGTGTGGCTCTCAGCGAGCGGATTAGGGAGGCGTACGAGATCGGCAGATTTTGTCTAAAGCTTCATCACTGACATATGCATCGCCTGTAACATGCTGGGCAGGTTTATGCATTTTCTTTGATATACTAGACCGTGATGCACATTACCATGAAGTTGTCTTAGCCCATGTCGCTGTACAACGCAGAGCTGTGACGATATCTACTCTCAAAAAGTTGCATGTTGGACATTTACTGGCTCGTTAAAGTTCGCTCTATTCCCCCAAAAAAACTCATAGTAGTCTTTCCGCAAAATCCCAGAAGTTACAGTTAGGTCTCAGGATTTGGGGGGTTAAGATTAATGGTTCCCGGGCAACCGACCCGAAAACATCACACTTAAGCCACTTTTAAAGTATCACTGACTTCTTCGATAGAGGCACCTGCACACCCTCAACAGTTATAGAAATGCCAGGAACTTGTGTGAAAATAGAGTTGGGTGGCACCAAGTCATTAGAGCGTGCCCATCCCGGCGCATGTGCGCCCTCCCGCTAAAGTGCCTGGACTTTGGACCAGCACCTCATTGTCAGAGCCTATTTATTACAGTACAGACTCCCGCTAATAAGGATCCAAACCCAAGTCAGTGGCATTCCCCAACTGCGCCATCCGCAGAACTCTCGTTCATGATTCCAAAGGCAAATAAACCATTTCCCCAACAAGCTTGGTCTTCCCCAGATACCAAGAGCCCGATATTTTGCGAGCCTCACGCTGTTATAATAGGTGAGGAAAGTGAGCTATTTAGACGGGACTTTTGTGCCCGTTATTTCTTTTTTCATTTTGAATTCCCTTGACGGGTCTGCATCCAGTGCATGCAGTTGCGTGCAAGACTATTCCAATTTCTGTACGGGTGCGCTCTTTCTGCACCACGATCACGTGGTAGCCAACTGTAGAGGACTTAGAAGTCTTCGTTGCCTTCGGCAAGTGCTGCTATTAGCCGGGCATTCATGTATTCACAGCTGCCAGTGTAAAGTCTTTAATGGCGAGACACTGGAGCATTGAGCCAGAAGTCTGCGGGCCTCCTTGAGCAGCTCAGTGTTCACTTACGAAGCTAAAGTTTCACTACTGGCCTCCCTCTCACTTTTCCTGCTATTTATGTTATATTAGTTTTTGTATAGCCGCTCAGCAGGGTGGGCACTTTTGTTTTTTGGAGAAGAGGATTGCAGCCGCTACCCCTGTGTTAGGCGCTTGCTGGACGACTTCACCGCTACGGAGGACTTTCTGAGGAATTAATTGACAGCGAAGCTCTCCCTTCAGCAAATCTTTGGAGTCATTCGTGCATCTGTAAAAAGTGTGAAACTTGCAATATCCTGTTTCTATTTCTCTCAGTGCGGCGGATGGCCCAAACGTGCTGATGCTCAGTGGTCACCAGCTCCGAGCTGTTACTCCGGCAGACGAGCAGGAATGTAAACGCATACCTTTTTCATTTCTTTCGTCAGCTTGGCATGCAACACGAGAAGTTCCTCTTTTGCCGACTTATCGTCTTTTGAAGTGATTATTGGCTAGGACACTCTAACAGCAAAAGATAGCGAAACGGTCGGCTCCTTGCCCTTTATGTAGACACGCAGTTCGTGACCCAACTACTCGAGCAGTTCTGGAAATTGTGTGCCGAAAAGCATCTTCCGGAAAAAGTGGGAGTGATGAACAGCAGTGGTATGTGGCAGCAAAACCCTGACGCAGAATTTTACAAGTGTCTTTTTGTTTGCATCCTTTCACTAAGGTCTGTTCATAGCCACGGAACACTGGCGCACTGGCACTGGCCCACCGCTTCTCATAGACTGTCATTTCTTCTTGCCAAGATGTCTCTTTTGTGCCCAAACTTGTCCCGTATCACCTCCGCGACCCTCATTTGGCTCCTGAGAAACTTTTTGTTGGCTCACTTTTTATACTGTTTGCTACCACCAAACGGACGGACCTGCATGAAGTTATTTCTATCATTGAACAGCAAATTATGTGCGGCAGTGTTCACTCTTTGGTGAAATGATTGGGAGGCACTGAGGAAAATAGACCATCGCCTCAGGTGCATGCACTGCGTAGCGCCTCCATGCAAGTCAGTGCCTCCGTCAGTCGTACTTTCACCTAGTCAAGACCCCCCCCATCTATAACTACCGTTCTCATTTCTCTTACTGCGCCATAGCTGTCTCTGCTTGCAACTGCTGAGTCTACAGGGTGCAAACAGCCCAAAATCGCATACAGGATAGCATGCAAGCTGTGCCCACCGCATGCAAATGGAGAGTTCCTCCCAGTGCCTCCTCCATCCGAAAATGAAAAGCAAAAAAAACAAAACAAAATGCATGCGCGGGTAACCAATACCATATTTTGAGCGAACTAAATGGAGAGGCGCGCTTTGAGCCCTCGTTTCGGAATTCATCGCGAGGCCAGCACTGGCGTACAGCTCCCACAGTAAATAAACTTTGTGAACAGGTGTTCTTCTAAATCTTAACGATAAAAGTGAGTATATGTGTGTAGTGCCTCTCCATTTTTGACTACTGACAGCCAGAGTTTGTCGCTGCTGTTGCAGTCGGGAGCCGTGCATGGGTTGCTGTTGCAGCAAGTGCTTAGACATTCCTCTGAGTGAACCAGCGCTGGTTCAGCTAATGGCAATTCCTCTTTTTGTAACATAAATGTTTTCTCGAACATCCTAAACCGCATTTCCGGGACAATAATTTGTATTTGGAATTCAATGAAATGGTTCAGCCTCTAGTTCTTATTTTGAGCAACAGAACGAATGCCTGCGCCACTTTCCCTCCACATGAGGGCCTGGTGGCTCCAACATAGCAAATTGCCCAATAAAGCCAAATAAGGTTGTGGTTTGTCTCGAAAATAATCTAACTTTGCATCTAGCAATTAACTTTTTGTTTCATGACTTGATGGTCTACAGAGCTGAAGAAGACATAGGAGTGTACTTAAGCGTGTGAGGGCCTACGGCTCTGCTCGTCCCCCACTTCATACCTAAAGAAAGCCAACTTTGGACTACCAAAAAGACTGATAGAAGAGCTCAAAGCTCAGTTGCATCTTCTGCCACTCTTGTTGTCTTAGCAGCATTTTCGAGAAGTGCAGAAGTTTGGAAATCTCCGTCAGCAGCAGCCCAAACCTGCAGAACAGCAGCAATGCTTGTAAAACTTCTTATTCATATGTGAACAGCTCGCAGGCCCCGCGCATAAGACTTTGGCAATTTAGAAAGGGATGCGCGGAAAGCCCAAGGGGGCATCTTCAGGTAGAAAGCTTTACTGAGGCTTGGCAATTCCTTTTGCATTTCCTTTTGATGTTTTATTTCTTCCACTGCAGCGACATGGGCCACAGCCCCCAGAGCCTCTGGCTGGGGCCCCTCTGCCTCTGCTGCCTGCAGCCTCGCTAGTTCTGAATGCCATGGGAAAGGGGGCCCCCGAGGGCCTCTTAGTGCAGCCTAAGGGCAGCGCCTAGCGCTGTAAACTACAAGGACTCTGCTGCTGCTGCTGCACTAGTTATCTCCCAGTGAAATGCTGCTGTTGTTGGCCACCAGAACACGCACGTGCAACAAGTCTACTTTGCAGTCTGGAGTCTGAGGCCACGGGGCATGCAAAGCCACGAAACCCAGGTCGACTTTATCACACTTCAACTTAAAAGTGAACTAGAAGTTTAATTTTCGATGATTCGCCGATGCTGAGGCTGGATTCTTTAGAGGGAGCGTTGCCGCTTGTGTATGTATCCTTGAGCGGCGCCTGAAGTTTGACCGCCCTCGTTGTTTGCTGCGAGGGACTTTGCTGCTAAGAGATCGACTTGACGATAAGTTGCTGCTGCAGAAAAGCAAGAAAGCAAGTTTTGAACGGTGGCGTGGGCAGTTGCTAGAGGTCTTCGACTGCTGCTGCTGCTGCGGCAGCGGCGAGGCTGCGGCAGTGCTCCCGCTGCGCTGCGTTGTGCGATCGGTGGAGAAAACGCCGATTTAATTTCGAGATATCGTTTAAATAGATGTTTAATTGCTGCAAAATGACGAATTAATTTTGCCAGACTAGCCGAAGGCTGTGTCTGAGCTGCTGCACGACCGCCGGCTCACCACTACCCCACGGCGACTGGCGGCTTTCCGCCTTCTGCAGCAGCTGCTGCTCAGCGCGTTCCAACTGTTTCTTTGTCTTCAGTTAATTACGCAAAACTTATTTTTGTCCTTTTATCGCAGCTAGGCCCAATGACGCGCTGCCCGTTGCTCCTCCTCCTCGCCTTTGCGCTCTGTCTTTCCTCCGCTGCCGCCGGGCGCGCGGAAGCAGCAGCAGCTGCAGCAGCAGCAGCAGCAGCAGCAGCAGACGCTGGAGAAGACCCCCCAGCCCCTGTCGCAGATGCAGGGGCGGCGGAGCCCGCCGGCGCTGACGCTGCGGTGCCGCTTCCTCCCGAGGCCGAGCCGGCGCAGCTCCCCCAGCAGCAGCAGCAGCAGCAGCAGCAGGCGGAGCTGGAGGAGGCCTACGTGGCGCTGCCGCTGCGAAAAGCCCTCAAAACCCGCGAGTTTTGGCTGCAGCGAGCTGCTGAGCTGCTGGTGATGGCCCTGACCACTTACGCAGTCTTTTGGGCCTACGGGAAGCTGGGGTGTCCGTTTAGGCGGTGGCCGCTGCGGCTGCTGGTGGAGCAGCAGCAGCGGGAAGCAGCGCCGAAGCGGCGGCAGCAGAAGCCGCCGCCGCAGCCGCAGCAGCGGCAGCAGCAGCGCGAACAGCCGCAGCAGCGGCAGCAGCAGCGTGAACAGCCGCAGCAGCGGCTGCGGCAGCAGCAGCAGCAGCTGCTGCACGAAATGGGGCTGCAAGACATCCCCCTTGACAGATGAAGCCCCTGCGGCTCGGGCCTCGCGCAAGAGACCAGCAGCATTTCAAGCTGGCTGCGGGCCCGCTGCAGCAGCTGCTGCTGCACTCGCAGCAGCAGCAGTACCTGCCGCAGCAACAGCAGCAGCTGCTGCGGCCCCCACAATTGCGCAGCAGTAACAGCAGCAGCAGCCGCTGCTGCAGCAGCAACGGCTGCAGCAACATCACAAACACTGGCTTCCGCAATAACGGCTGCGCCAGTGGCACCACAAGCTGCTGCAGCAAAGCTGCTGCAGCAACAGCAGGCGCAGGAGCAGCAGCAACAGCCGCTACAGGATAGCAGCAGCCAAAGTAGCAGCGGCAGCAGCAGCAGCAGCAGATTGAAGCAGGTTTATTTGATTCGTGAACTCTGCAGCAGGCAAGAGCGCCCCTCTGCAGAAACCCTAGCTGCCGCCCGAGAGCGCAGCAGCAGCTAGGGTTTAGGGTTTAGGGTTTAGGGTTTTGAAGGCGCGTCTTGTCTTTCGACAGCGCCCCCGTTTCTGGAGTTTAAAAGATCAGAGGAAGACCCAAAAGGCAATTTCTTTCTTCCCCCTGGGCCTCAAGTTAGGGTTTAGGGTTTAGGGTTTAGGGTTTGAGGCCTAGGGTTTGGCTCCAGCAGCACTTTGCTGCACCTCGCGGCCAACACCGTAGCTCATGACAAGTAGGAAGGCTTCTGCAACACAGCAGCAGCAGCAGCAGCAGCAGCAGCAGCAGCAACATAGCAGCAGACCCAGCATTAGATGCAGCTGCTGCAGCAGGTGCAGCAGCAGCACTTAGGGCAGCAAGCGCAGCAAGCACAGCACAGAGGGCAGTATGCGCAGCAGCAACAGCACAGAGGGCAGTAGGCGCAGCAGCAGCAAAAGCAGCAGCAGCAGCAGCAGCAGCAGCAGCAGCAGCAGGTCAAACCCTCACCAGGGCCTCGGGCCTTTTATCTTTTTTGATATTTTTTTGTCTGCTTCTCGTTTTAGTTCTTCTTTTCCCTTTTTCATTTCCTTCTTTAAACATGTGCCGAATTATTATGCGGCGCCCCCCCTTCGTCACGCCTCGGAGCTTCTGCTGCTGCTTCTGCTGCTGCTGCTGCTGCTGCTGCTGCTGCTGCTGCTCAGGAGCAGCAGCACTGTCTGCCCACCCCTGACCCATTGTGTGCTCGTCTTCCCACACACCTTCAGCACTGTCGTCGTCACCTTGCTGCTGCTGCTGCTGCTGCTGCTGCCGTGTGCCGCGCCTGCGCCGCTTGCGCTTCTGTTGCTGCTGCTGCTGCTGCTGTTGCTGCTGCTGCTGCTGCTGCTGCATGCATTCTCCCAAGCTGTTTTGCTGATCCTTGATTTCCTCCGTTTCGTCAGCCGGTCCTTCTCCTTTTGCGTTGTTTTCTTCTCTAGACGTGTCTTTATCTTTTTGCTTCTCCTTTCTTTTGCTGCTGCTGCTGTTGCTGCTGCTGTTGCTGCTGCTGCTGCTGCTGCTGTCTGGAGGCGTGTCCGCTGCTTCCGGGTGTATCGACGGCTCATCTTCTGCTTGCGTTTGAGCGCTCTGTGAGTCTCTTTTCCTTTTCTTCTTTTTCTTCTTTGCTGCAGCTGCTGCTGCCGAGAGGCAAGGCTGCTGCTCACGAGAGCGGTGCGAGTGAAGCTGCTGTCGTCCTCGGAATTCGCAGCCTCTGCTTCTTGCTGCTGCTGCTGCTGCTGCAGGAGCTTCAGGTGGCGTTCCCGGTTCTTCTGCTGCTGCGTGAGTCGCTTCTGCTGCTGCTGGAGAGTTGCTGCTGCGGCGGACGTCGCTGCAGCAGCAGCAGCCGCAGCAGCAGCGGCGCCAGCACCCTGTCTGTGTTTTCGCCGCGCTCCCTGGGCCTGGGACTGCTGCAGCTCTTGCTGCTGCTGCTGAGGGCGAGGCGCCCGCTGCTGCTGCTGCTGCTGCGGGTCTGCTGCATCCAGGAAGGGAAAGGCAACGTTGCCATCGGCAAAGTTGAATTGAACATCTGCTGCCATCTTCAACTATCAACTTCAACCCTAAACCCTAAATTGGGGTTTTTAGCCTAGAGCATTTCGGTTTCAGCTCGAGGCGAGGAGTTTTGCATCGATTAAGAAAGCTGAGGGGCCCCCCTCTGCGTTGGACCGAGTCGGGAAACGCTGCGGGGCTAGAATAGGAAAAAGCGGAGAAAAAAAGGAAAAAACAATTTGAAATATTTGTTCAAAAGCACTGAGACCTTTAACAAAGACAATTTTTTAAATGTCGAATTACCTGCAGTTTCACCCGGCGCGCAGCCACCCGCGGAGTGCACGTACAGCCCAAGCTGCTGTTCATGTGCACACGTGACGAAAGCACAATTCATTTGTTTTTATTCTTCATTTCGAGATCTTTCACTTCGAATTATCTTTATTTGGAGTTTCTTTTCGATTTTTGCGTCGCCAAGATGCCCGTCAAGCACATTAAAGGCATTGAGGGTCCGTTCAGCACCACACAGACCGAATTCAGGTTTCGCCGTTTTTCCATTTCTGCAGAATCTACTCGCCTCTGTCTTCAATTTATATCTCTTTAAACTCCATTTTTTAATTTTAATCTTCTACTTCTTCTGGAAATCGCCTGTCGCTTCGCCAGGGGGTGTGGCGCCAGAAGTTGAATAGCCTTTGGCCTCCTTCTTGAACTGCAGCTCTGCCCCAGCAGCACTTGAGTTCAGAAGACGCGAAAGATGCAAACTAATCTGCTGCTGCTGCTGCTGCAGCAGCAGCAGCAGCAGCAGATTAGTTTTCATCTTTTGCGTCTCCTCGACTCTGTCTTGCTGGTGTCAGTTGCTTCAGCTGGCTCTGCTGCTTCCGTCAAGCTTCTCAGCGCGGGGTGTCTGTACACCTGAGAGTGCTCATTTTTAATTCTGTTCTTTTCTGTCCACCGTCAGAACTGTTTAATTAGTTTATTTCGGCAGCGAACACCAGTTGGCAGCAACAGGTCTTTGAAAAGGAGTTAAAAATGAATTAAAAATGAATTAAAATGAATTTAAATTCTGTTTTGTAGCAGCAAAATGCACTTTTTGTCTTCAACTCAGCAGCAGCAAATAAGTTTGAATTGATTTGCTGCAGAGTTCGACGAGGCGATCAAAAACGGCCTCGCCATCGTCGACTTCTTCGCCACCTGGTGTGGTGAGTCCCTGCTGCTGCTGCTGCCTGTGCTGCTGCTGCTGCTGCCTGTGCTGCTGCTGCTGCCGCCTGTGCTGCTGCTGCCTGTGCTGCTGCTGCTGCTACCTGTGCTGCTGCTGCTGCTACCTGTGCTACTGCTGCGGCTACCTGTGCTGCTCTGCTACTGCCTGTGCTGCTGCTGCTCCCTGTGCTGCTGCTGCTCCCTGTGCTGCTGTTAGTGCCTGCGCTGCTGCTGCCTGCGCTACTGTTAGTGCCATTGCTGCTGCTGCTGCTGCTGCTGCTGCTGCTGCTGCTGCTAAGTATTGCCCCAGTATTGGGTCGCGTTTGTGCTTAGGGCCCTGCAAAATGATTAGGCCATTCCTCGAGGAGAAAAGCAACACCATGACCCACATCAACTTCTACGCGGTAGGCACTTTCCCCAGCAGCAGCAGCAGCTGCTGCAGCAGCAGCAGCAGCTGCTGCAGCAGCAGCAGCAGCTGCTGCTGCTGTTTGTTTGCGTAGCTCCGAGTGTGTTGCGGCTAGCTGCGAGCGAGGCAGTCGCCGCAAGAAATGCGCCCCCTTCTGCAGCGCGGCCGCAGGCGCTGCTGCCGCTACTGCTGCCGCTGCTGCCGCTGCTGCTGCTGCTGCCGCTGCTGCTGCTGCTGCTGCCGCTGCTGCTGCTGCTGCTGCTGCAGCAGCAAAGGTGAGTGGGGGGTGCGTTCAGGTGGACGTGGACGAGAACCCGGAACTCTGCGAGCGCGAGAAGGTGCAGGCAATGCCGACCTTCAAGTTGTACAAAGACGGAAAAGTGGTGGAGACAATTGTGGGAGTTTTGAAGCCGAAGTTGGAGGAGGCGCTGAACAACTTGAAGTGACGGGGTGTACGTACACCCGCGCAGCTGGGGTGTACGTACACCCCGGCGGCGGCCCCGAAGCGCAGCGGCATTTGGCTGCTGCGGCCCGCGGCGCCGGGGTGTACGTACACCGCGGCGCCCGGGGAGAGCCGCGCAACTACAGACTGCGCGCCACAAAACAATTAAAGTCATTTAACTCAAAAGAATCCGAATTTGCGAAACAAAGACAGAACGCGACACAATTAAAGTTCTTCTAATTCAAAATAATTCAAATTTGAGAAACAAAGGCAGCACCCGACCTGCCGAGCTGCAGCTGCGGTGTACGTACACCTGAGGCCGCGCGCGCATGCAGCCGCGAACGCGAGGCGCCGCTGCAGCGCCAAACCCTAAACCCTATGACGCAAACCCTAAACCCTAGAACGCAAACCCTAAACCCTACTAGAACCCAAACCCTAAACCCTAGAACGCAAACCCTAAACCCTACTAGAACCCAAACCCTAAATCCTAGAACGCAAACCCTAAACCCTACTAGAACCCAAACCCTAAATCCTAGAACGCAAACCCTAAACCCTAGAACGCAAACCCTAAACCCTTGAACGCAAACCCTAAACCCTTGAACGCAAACCCTAGATTCAGTTTGCTGCTGCTTGCGGTGTACGTACACTGCGCCCGCAAAACTAAAAAAGGAAAACGAGCAGCTGCTGTCTTCCGCTGCGCTGAGGTGTACGTACACCCCAAGCCAACACACGCCGGGTGTATGTACACCGCAGACTCTCCACCACACACCTGCTGCAACTGCTGCTGCTGCTGCAGCAACTCGAGCTACTGCCGCTGCTGCAGCAGCAAGTGCAACTGCTGCTGCCTCGATGGCAGCACCTGCTGCTGCTGCCGCTTCGTCTGCTGCTGCTGAAGGTGCAGCAGCAGCAGCAGCAAAAAGCCAATATTTGCTTCTCTTCCTTGAATCTGTCCCTGCCTCGTATTTTTCTTTTCTTCTTTTCTCCTTTTTTCTTTTCTTAATCCTTTTATCAATTTAATCTCCTGAATTCCTTCTCTTCACTGGTCCGGAAGCTTCTTCTCATAAACTGCAGCAGCAGCAGCAGCAGCAGCAGCAGCAGCAAAGCAGGGCGGGTAAATCCAGCAGGCACTTCGCCCCGGAGATGAAGCAGCAGGAATGCATGCGCGAGCCTCCAAATGTCCATTTAAATAAAACAAAAATAAATAAATTAATTAATTAAAATAAATAAATAAATAAATAATAATTAAAGCATCCATAAAGAAGCAGCGTGGAGTCGAGCAGCGCAGCTACCAGCCTCTCGAGCAAAACTTGCAGCAGCAGCAGCAGCAGCAGCAAAACTTGTAGCAGCAGCAGCAGCAAAACTTGCAGCAGCAGCAGCAAGTCAAATGATGAGAAAAGCAAAATGGAACAAATCAAAAAACAAACAAAATCCAGCAAAGAAATATAAACCCTCAAAAGGCTTAGAACGACGGCAAGAAAGCCAAACAAATTGCTGCTGCTGCTGCTGCTGCTTCTGCTGTTGCTGCTGCTGCTGCTGCTGCTTACTGTTGTAAGCCAAAAGCTTATCTATAAGATCTGCATGCGTCAAAATCATGCGGCGGCAGCAGTAGCGTTTTAGGCCCAAGTCGTCGAGGGCCACTCTGTGGCAGCAGAGAAAGAAGCAAAATAAAATAAATTAAATTAAATTAATTAAATTAAATTAAATTAAATTATATCAATTAGAATTATGAATAATAAAGGGGTTTTGAGGTCCATTTCGGGGGTATATGGAGCCAGATAGAGGCGAAAGGCTGTAAACCCTAAACCCTAAACCCTAAATCCTAAACCCTAAACTGGCGCGCGCCACTTTGAAAGTCCTAAAACCCTAAACCCTAACGAAGACCCGCCATACAACCTCCCTAAACCCTCGCTGCACAGCCTCTGAGCTGTGCTGTGGCGCAGGCAAGTCCTAGGGTTTAGGGTTTAGGGTTTAGAGTTGGGTCTGAGGGTTTAGGAAGTGCAAACTGGAGTGTGGAGTTCCATCTAGCGCCAGCCCCGAAAGTCCCTCTGCGAGCAGCCAGGGGCTGCAGTCTAGGGCTTGAGAATTAGGGTTTAGGGTTTAGGGTTTAGGGTTTAGGGTTACCCTTCGTCGACGTCGTTTTGCAGCTTCTCGACGTACTGCTCCCACAAGTGCCCAATGACGCGGCCGCAGGTGAAGCAGCGGACGGGGATAATCATATTGGAGGGAAAAGAATAAAAAGAAAATAAAATAAATAAAAAAGAATTGAAGAAAGAAGCTACGGGAGGGCCAGCCTGGGCCTTCCAGCAAGGGTTTAGGGTTTAGGGTTTCGCGGTAGGGTTTGGGGATTCGGGCGAGGGTTTTGGGCGCGGGTCGCTCCTCGGTGTCAGGGTTTGGCGCCTAGGGTTTAGGGTTTAGGGTTTGAAGCGTCGATTGTGGGCCCCCAGGAGCACGAGAGAGCGCAGAAAGGAGGCAGAAAGAAACAAAAACAGAAAAAAGGAATTTAAAACGAAAAAGAAAAGAAATGAAGGAGAGAAAACGGCAAAATGCCGGCAAGAAGCGCGGCGCTGCAGCTCCGGAAACACCGCGCAGCGTGCAGGCTTCGCCGCTCCAACTCCTCCTTTTTCCCCTTTTTTTCGGAAATAATAAAGAATTAGCAAAACTGTGGAAGAAAAAGAAGAAAAGAGAAAGTGTAATTGGTGGAAAAGCCAGTGGCGGCTGGAAAGAGCAGCTGCGCGGCGCGGAACGCCAGCGCAGCTGGGGGGGTGTTAGCAGGTGGAAAGCGGCAGTTAATTCGCCGATTCGCGAGTGTTTCGGAAGCGAAAGACAATTAAAAGTCCTCTAGCGCAAGCGCGGATTTGTAAAAGATTTGAAAGTGGAGTTTCGCGGTGGCGGCTGGGGCCGCAGCCCCGAAGCAGCGCTGCGGTGTATGTACACTGGGCTGTGGGCTGCTGCTGCGGCTGCTGCGGCGGCCGCCGCTGCCGCTGCTCCCCACAGGATTAGCGACTGCTGGTGCGTCAGTTTGTGTTTTTGGAGTTTGCGAGGGTGCAATGCAACAAAAAGTGCAAATAAGTGTCCGTTTAGCTTCTTGAATCGCGCAATTTGGCCCCCGTTTCCCGAAAATGGAAATGGATCTGCTGCACCCCGACCCCCTCGAGGAGGCCAAGAAACACAAACTCAAACGCCTCATTCCAAACCCCAAGTCCTTCTTCATGGACGTCAAGTGCCCTGGCTGTTACAGCATCGCCACTGTCTTCTCCCACGCCCAGACCGTCGTCCTCTGCGGCAGGTCAAACCCCAACCCTAAACCCCAAACCCTAAACCCTAAACCCTAAACCCTAGGCCCTCCGCTGGCGACGCCCGCTCGCCCGCAGCCGCTCTGCCACGCCGCGCCCACGAAGCAGCTTCGGGCGCGACTTCGGGACTGCCGGCTCTTTGCTGCTGCTGCTGCTGCTGCTGCTGCTGCTGCTGCTGCTGCTGTGGGCAGTGTGGCTGTGTTTTTCCTTCTTCTCTTCTGCCTCTCGAGGAGAAGTGCTGCAGCTCTTGTTTTGCTGCTGGTCTTTATTAATTATTATTTTTATTTTCATTTTTTATTTTCTTATTTTGTTTTCTTCTTATTTGCCGCCAAAGTGCCTTGCCATCCTTTTATTACTTGCTTTTAATCGCTGCAGTGCTTGCTTTCCATCCTGCTGCTGCTTCTGCTGCCTCTGCTGCTGCTGCTGCTGCTGGGGAGGGCTGGTGCAGCAAGCCGTTCTTCTTGATTATGTTTGGAGCCAAAAGGCATTTAATCTAGTTGAAAATAAATGAATAAATATATTTAATTACATTTTATTTATTTGTTTATTCATTTATTTATTTATTTATTTATTTATTTATTTATTTGTTTATTTATTTATTTGTTTTTGTCTTTGCAGCTGCAACGTGATGCTGTGCCAGCCCACTGGCGGGAAGTGCAAACTTACTGAAGGGTGCTCATTTAGAAAGAAGGTAGAGTAAATAAGGTGCAGCAGCAGCAGCTGCTGCTGCTGCTGCAGCAGCAGCAGCGGCAGTAGCAGCAGCGCGAGCTGCTGCGGCAGCAGCGCCACGCGCTGCTGCTTTTGTTTGCTTGCGGGGCGCCAGCCGTTATCTATCAAACTAAACCCTAAAACATTTTCTTTACAGCTCTTTGCCGAAACCCTAAACCCTAGTTGCTGCTGCCCAAAACCCTAGTTTGCTGCTGCTGCTGCTGCAGCCCCCAAGCTGTGGCTGCTGCCGCTGCTGCAGCTCCCAAACCGTAGTTGCTGCTGCTGCTGCAGCTCCCAAACCGTAGTTGCTGCTGCTGCTGCTGAAAGCGCAGCAGTAGTTTGCTGCTGCTGCGCGCAGCCAGCCAGCAGCAGCAGAGTGCTAGGGTTTAGGGTTTAGGGTTTGGAGGGTTTGCTGCTGCGGGCTAGAGATATTAGGGACTTTTGCCGCTGCTGCTTCCAGAACTTCAAAAAGTGGAAAGCAGAGCGAAATTGGAATTGGAGCCGCTGGGGTGTCTGTACACCCGACAAGAGAGAAGACAAAGTAAACGAAAGTTAATAAATGGATAAATAAATAAATTATTAATCTGAATATAAAACTGTTTTCAATCCCGGGGATCTGTTTAATTAATTAATTTGGTTTTCATCAAATTAAATAAAAGTTGTAATTAAATCTCCAAATAAATCTCCAAATAGGATTTAATTTTGATTTAAATAGACGCATAAGATGAGCCAAAGTTCGACTTTTTGAACTTCATTTTTTTCTGAATTTATTTTTTTCTTTTTTGCAGTTTTTCATTTCCCCTGCTGCTAGGTGTACGTACACCTCAGCTCACGCGCGCTGCAAACGGGAAGGCCGCGGATGTTTTAGCCGGACGAGGGTTTAGGGTTTAGGGTTTAGGGTTTAGGGTTTACGTTTTAGGAGGCAGGAAGCAGAACAAGCAAGCGGTGCTGCTGGAATAGGGTGTAAGGCTAGGGGTTTAGGGTTTAGTGTTTAGGGTTTGGGCTTATTATTCTCAGAAGCAGCAGTTCACGCCAGAAGTGGAAAGAGGGTTTAGAGGTTAGGGTTTAGGGTTTAGAGTTTTATTCTCTGCAGCAGCAGTTCACGCCGGAAGTGGAAAGAGGGTTTAGGGTTTAGGGTTTAGGGTTTAGGGTTCAGGGCCGCGCCGGCATGGGGTCTCAACCTCGCTTAAGCTGCCCCCTAAGTGGGGCGAATGAGCGGATTAATTGAATTGAATTTACAAAATAAAATAAAATAAAATAAAATAAATAAATTGAATTAATTAAATTGAATAAAAGAATTAAATTCCGGAACTTGTGCTGAACTACAGGACGGCCTGCGGAGCGTAAACAGCTCCGAGCTGGCTGCAGCGCCGGGGTGGCAGGGCTGCCTGTTTTGGTTTCTCGGAAGTTTTTAATTGAATAAATGAATTATTAATGATTGAATTTGTTGGAAACAAGAGTGAGCTCAGTGTCGATACAGCTGAGAAAAAGCAGCAGCGGACGCATGCGCCTGCCTGCAGCCGCGGGATGAGTTGAATCTGTACGTGCATGAATCCGCGGCGCAAAGGCTGGATCTTTCGGGTAAATTCCGCATTCTGGGCTCAAAATAAGGAGAAAAATGGAATTTAAAGTGAATTTTGAATCCAGAAGACTATTTAAAAGGCTCGAAAGCCGGCGTTTTCCCCGCGGCGTCGCCCGGGGGCTCAGCCGCCGAGCGGAGGCAGCGGCGGCGACAGTCGAATTGAGAAACAATTGGCGGCGCGCAGCAATTTCGACATTGTGACTTTGAATTTAACAGAAAAATTAAAAAGAATTTTCAATTAATTCGCAAATTCCGCCGCTTTTCAGTGTTGATCCGCGAGAGTCGGCGCCGCCGTGCGCTTTCTGTCGCCAGCTGCACGTACAGCTGGAACTGCCGCGGAATTCGCAACTTTTCTTTCTTCTTTTCTTTTCAATCTGAATTTAAATTTGTAATTTAGCTTGCAGCTGCGTTATTTTATTCTTTTTCCCCCTTTTCACCCGCAGACACGAGAATTGCTCGCCCGCATCTGCCGAAGAGCGGCCTTTGCGTTTTGCAATTTCTTCACTTTTATTTTTTTTTTGTCACTACCGCAGCAGCAACTCTTGGTAGCTCGAGCCCAGCAGAAATTTTTTTGACAGCAGCTGCAGCAGCAGCAGCAGCAGCAGCAGCAGCAGCCCCGCCGTTTCTTTTTTTTTTTCTTCTCCAGCGCCAGAGCCGCTTCAACAAGTTGCTGCCGATTTGCTGCTCGCGGGTTTTTCAATTGCGCGGCTGCCGCTGAAGCAGCAAAAGACAATATGGAGAGGGGGGTCTTCCGCTGCCGCAGCAGCAGCAGCAGCAGCAGCAGCAGCAGCAGCAGCAGCAGCAGCAGCAGCAGCAGCGGGACTTTCCTGAATGTGCCCCTAGAGCCCTTCTTTCGCATGCATGCGCAGGCAGGGCTTGGGGCTTCTCCCTTCAGTGAGCGCTGCTGCCGCTGTTTGGGCTTTGATTCATTTTCGCAGCAGCAGCGCAGCAGCAGGAGGGAGGGCTGGCTGCAGCA
>NW_013651719.1:0-4058 GCF_000499385.1 Eimeria necatrix | reverse complement strand
ATAAATAAATAAATAAATAAATAAATAAATAAATAAATAAATAAATAAATAAATAAATAAATAAATAAATAAATAAATAAATAATAAAATAAATAATTAATTGATTGAAGTCGTAAGTAAAAGTGAACTATTTGAACTGAAACGGGTTTACAGGTATAAATGCACAGGAACAAATTCAAGTTGCCAGGCACTCTACATAAAGGCTTTCCTAGGGTTTAGGGTTTAGGGTTTAGGGTTTGGGGTTTAGGGTTTAGGGTTTAGGGTTTGCGTTGTCCGCGCAGCCCTGCCGCAGCAGCCGACGCAGCAAAATGGTTATGAGGATGCAGCAGCAGCTTTTTTAATTCAAGATGAAAACTTCCCTGGGAGCTTTCCAGAGGTTTCTTCTTTTGCTAGCAGCAACTGGGGGCCCCCGGGGCCCCCAGGGGGGCCCCCTGGGGGCCCCCAGGGGGGCCCCCTGGGGGGCCCTCCTGGGGGCCCTCTGGGGGCCCCCCGGGGGCCCCCCTGGGGCCCCCAAGAGCACCTCTGGTGCTCTAATTCCCCATTTTGCTGCTGTTTGGACTGCAGCGAAATGCGTGTTATAGAAAAGAGGAATTTGGGGAAGCCCCAAAGGGTCTCTAAGGTGGGTTTAGGGTTTAGGGTTTAGGGTTTAGGGTTTAGGGTTTGGTGGCTGCAACAGCGCGCTGGGTGAAATGATGCTCCCCCACTGTCGAGGCAGGATCTTTTCTAGTGCAGCTCATTCAGATTTAAAGGGAGGACCAAACAAAAGAACAAAAAGATGAACAAATAAACAAATAATAAATGAATAAATAAATAAATAAATAAATCAGCGATAGAAGAAATAAATAATAAACAGAAAAGAAACCGCAGCTGCACCTTTCTGAAACCCCCAGTTCCAATCTTTCCAAAGTTGAATTCAGGTTGGACGCAACCGAAGAAACAAGCAGCAAAGCAACGCAAAACCAAACAAACAAATAAAATAAATAAATAAAAGAATAAAATGGATAAAATTTGCAAAAAAAAGGAGAAAATAAAGAAAAAAATGGTAGAAAAATGTCGAAAGTTGAATTGGCGTGCAGAACCCCTACCGGGTGCTGGAAGTCCCGCAGCTCCCCGACGACTTCTACTTAAATTTGCTTTCTTGGTCTTCTTCGAACTTCCTCGCCGTTGGAATTCAAAATTCTCTTCTTCTTTGGAACGCAGACACCAACGCCACGCGCCCGCTCTTCCACAGACTCAACCCGCAGCCCAACGAGGTCCCAGCCCGAGGGTTTAGGGTTTAGGGTTTAGGGTTTAGCGGGGAGGCTGGAGGGCGGCGTTTGCTTGGGTTTGGGTTTGGGGTTTGGGGATTGGGGGTTGGGGCTTGGGGTTTAGGGTTTGGGGTTTAGCGTTCAGGGCTTGGAAGGGTTTTGGGGTTTAGGGTTTTGGCTTGTTTAGGGTTTAGGGTTTAGGGTTTGGGCGTGTGTGTCAGGAGGTTTCGGCGGTATCTTTTTCGCGCTGCAGTCCGTCGCTGCTGTGCGTGGGGCTGCGCAACGGCGTAATAGAATTGTGGGATGTGCGGAAGCAGCAGCAAATTCGAAAGCTGCAGGGCCACCGCAGCAGATGTGCTGTTGCTGCTTGGGGGCTGCAGCAGCCGCTGCTCTTCACCGGCTCCAGGGACCAAACTGTACTCGCCAGGGACCTCAGATGCGTGCGACCCCCTGCTGCTGCTGCTGCTGCTGCGGCTGCTGCTGCTGTGGCTGCCGCTGCTAGCTGCTGCTGCTGCTGCTGCTGCTGCTGCTGCTGGGTTTTTGCTGCTGCGTCTGCGGGCGGGCGTGTGGCCTGTGCATCTCTTCCTTTGGCTGTTGCTGCACGTGCTTCTGCTTCTGCTGCTGCTGCTGCTGCTGGTGCTGCAGCAGGAGTCCGCCGTTGCTGCTTTTCCCTTCCACCAGTCGGAAATTTGCGGGCTTGATTTATCTCCAGGAGAAACTCTTTTGGCTTCTGGAGCAAATGACAATTTGCTTTGCGTTTGGGACCTTCGAAAAACAGTCAGCAGCAGAATCAATTCTCAGGGGGCCCTCCAGGGGGCCCCCCTCAATGGGGGCCCCCACCAGGGGGGCCCCCCGGCGTCGGGTTCTTCCCCCGCCTCTGCTGCAGCAGCAGCAGCAGCAGCAGGGAGCTCCTTCTCCCCCTCGCTGCGCCCTGCGCGGCACTCCAGGATTGGGGGGCCCCTGACTGCAGCAACAGCAACCAGCGTGTCCCCCTTTACAGAGGTTGGGGGCCCCCTGGGGGCCTCCCCGAGGAGCCCCCTGGGGGGCCCCCAGGGGGGCCCCCTCGGGGGCCCCCTGGGGGGCCCCCCCAGCAGCACTAGCTCTACGCGGTCTTCTCCAGATATGTTTGAGCCCTTTTTTGACGATTTGAATTTGTCTTCGTTTTATTCTTTGGCTTCTTCGGGATTATACCCTTCTCTCTTTTCCCCGCTGCCGCCCCCTGTGCAGCAGCAGCAGCAGCAGCAGCGGCAGTTGCTGCAGCAGCAGCAGGAAGCGGAGCCGTACGCTTCCGCTGCCACTCCCACGGCAACGACACCCGCAGCGCCGGCGGCAGCAGCCGCAGCAGCAGCAGCAGCAGCAGCAGCAGATGGGGGCTCTGCTGCGCGCCGGCTGCGGACTGCAGCAACAACAACAACCCCACTTTTTGTTTATGGGGAACACAAAGCAGCAATTAAAGCTGTTAAGTTCAGCCCCCAAGTCGACGGGCTGCTGGCCAGCGGCGGCGGCACTGCCGACAGACACATTAGGTTTTGGAACGCCAAAATGTAAACCTTAAACCCTAAACCCTAAACCCTAAACCCTAGCGCCCGGCCGCAGACTGCGGTGGTTTCTGCATTGGGAATAACAGTGTTTTGAGTTGGAATTTGTTTTATTTGTTGATTTGCTTCTTCATTCTTCGGCTGTTTGCTTGTTTACTTTGCTGCTGCTGCTGCTGCAGCAACAGCACCCGCAGCGTGAGCTCCGTAGACACCGGAAGCCAAGTGTGCAACATCTGCTTCAGCCCCTTCGGGTTTTCCTTTTTGAGCACTCATGGTTTTTCTTTAAATCAAATATTTGTTTGGAGTTACAGTCCTTCTTTGGTTGCTGCTGCAGCAGCAGCAGCAGCGCCGGCTCCGCCCGCCCCAGCAGCAGCAGCAGCAGCAGCAGCAGCAGCAGGCAGCTCCGTCCTTGACTCTCTCTACGCACAAGAGCCCGCACTCGCGAACCCGAGAGCGCAGCCCGTCAAGCGCACTGCAACTCTCACAGGTCAGCGACGGTTTAGGGTTTAGGGTTTAGGGTTTAGGGTTTAGGGTTTAGGGTTTCCAGCCCAGGTGTGTCACGGGCATTGTTTCTGGATTTGCTCCTTTTCTGCATCGCTTGGGGTTTAGAGGGTTTGTGTCGAGTGCTGGGGCCGAGGGTCTAGGGTTGAGGGTGCGGGACCTAGGGTTTAGGGTTTAGGGTTTAGGGTTTAGGGTCTGGGGTCTAGAATCTACTATCAATGGTTAATGGCCTAGGTTCTAGCGTGAAGAATCTAGTGCCCAGAGGCCAGGATCTAGGGTCGAGGTTCTGCAATATGAAGCTTAGGGTTTAGGGTTTAGGGCTTCGGGTTTAGGGTTTAGGGTTTAGGGTTTAGGGTTTGGGGTTTGCAGGCCACGCGTCTCGGGTTTTGTTTCTGGCTGCGTCGCCGTGCGGCAGCCGCGTAGTCACTGGCGCTGGAAAAGGAGATGAAACTCTTCGCTTTTGGAGAGTTTTGGAAAGTTCGGAGACTTCGAAAAGTGCCTTTTAGTTTTGTTGTTTCAAACTCTTCGCTTTTGGAGAGTTTTGGAAAGTTCGGAAACTTCGAAAAGTGCCTTTTAGTTTTGTTGTCTCTTTTATTGCTTTCCAAACTCTTCGGTTTTGGAGAGTTTTGGAAAGTTCGGAGACTTCGAAAAGTGCCTTTTAGTTTTGTTGTTTCTTTCGTTTCATTAAAAACTCTTCGCTTTTGGAGAGTTTTGGAAAGTTTGGAAACTTCGAAAAGTGCCTTTTAGTTTTGTTGTTTCTTTTGTTTCTTTC